>NC_089803.1:16596382-16816382 GCF_029633855.1 Hoplias malabaricus | reverse complement strand
AAATACTGCAAAAATACTGTAGCCCTGGTTTCAGCTTGAGGATAAAGGAACTGTGCCAAGGCACGCTCCAGCTGTTAACCTTGTCCCACAATCGGAGCCGCGGTCAGAGCTGGATCATTAAGTTATAGACCCTGGGACATCTTTTGGTGGGCCCTACCCACAACATGGTCCTTATGGTTCAATCGTGGTCCTTAAACAAGTTGTAAAGGTACGCTGTGTGTACTTTTCTAAGGAATAATATCATATTTGTGCCTTGTTTTATCACGACTGTGTTTATGGAACTTCAATTAAACTTCAAATGTAATATCCACAACTGGAGGCTTTGTTAAGAAAGTGATGATTTACTTTCCTCTTTACCTCTGTTTCCCACAGCTCTGTATGACCTTTAAAATCACTTAAAACCAGTTAGAGCTTCTTATAACAGCATTACAATCTCATTGTGATCTAAATGAAGTCATTCAGAGTTATTCAATGTGAAATGCCTCACTGTACATCAGGGGTTCTTAATGATTTTCACACTGCAGCCAGGTTTTGGAATGACAAATAATTCACGTCCCTCCCAGCTTGCTTAATAAGAGGCTATAAGAAAGAACGGTTGAAATCCACTGTTCTAGGTTTTTAGCAGATCAGTGCACTGCTCAGCAACCAACCATTTTACACTCCTTTTATTTGGAGCTGCAATACAGACAAAAAACCATAGAAAACCGGATCGAGAAACATCATTCACATATTAAACAAAGCAGAACCGATTCAGAATCAATAATGCAGAAGAGCCTAATCAAAATATGAGGTATACATTTACATTAGACCAGTTATTACAAGCCACATATTCAGGGAAGAGCATTTATAGGAGTCAACCACAGTCTTGAATTTTATGAAATTTCAGCTGAATAAACCTCTCATAAAATACAGCAGTTTACAAAATGCAACCAGTACAGAGTGATACACACAAACCCCTCTGTGTTAATGGAATATAGAGTGTGTGCAGCAGCAGGAGCTGGCAGCTCACAATTTGATTCACAACTTTACTGTGATTTCTGTATCGTGCTGCTTTAAATAGTGAGGTTGAGGAATGGTGAATGGTGGTTTGTGGAACTGAAACAGCACGACTAATCCTGTGTCATGGTATGAAACAGCACCTCTGTGCAACATCGCTCTGGGTATCGGTTTACATCAGTATACACCTGGAGGAAACCCACGCAGACACAGGGAGAACACACCACACTCCTCACAGACAGTCACCCAGAGGAAACCCACGCAGACACAGAGAGAACACACCACACTCCTCACAGACAGTCACCCGGAGGAAACCCACGCAGACACAGAGAGAACACACCACACTCCTCACAGACAGTCACCCAGAGGGAACCCACGCAGACACAGAGAGAACACACCACACTCCTCACAGACAGTCACCCGGAGGAAACCCACGCAGACACAGGGAGAACACACCACACTCCTCACAGACAGTCACCCAGAGGGAACCCACGCAGACACAGAGAGAACACACCACACTCCTCACAGACAGTCACCCGGAGGAAACCCACGCAGACACAGGGAGAACACACCACACTCCTCACAGACAGTCACCCGGAGCGGGAATCGAACCCACAACCTCCAGGTCCCTGGAGCTGTGTGACTGTGACACATTTAGACATTTGATTCCTTTCACCTTGAGTGTGAAAATCATCTCTGAACATTTCTCTAGAATAGAACATCAGGTTAAAATGAATGCATTATTTTTTTCTCTTGATCATGAAATTATGTCGAGCTGACAGAAAAACTGACAGAGCCGTATTTAACATGCTTCATTAGTTTACCAAACATTGGTGATAGCCTCTAATTTCTATAGACAGAAAGAGGACAGTGTGGGAATACACCATAAACTTCTTTGATGTGTCTGGAATCTGCCAGATATAATTAGGCTTCATTTCATATTCATTTATTCATTCATCTTCTATAACTACTTCATCCTGATCAGCGTTGTTGTGTGTCCAGAGCCTACCCAGAATCATTGCCCAGCTACAGAGCCATAATACAGAACTATAAACTTTATATCAAAAGCCACACTATCATTTTAAAAAGCAATCTGAAGGCAAAGGTGAACTGTAACAAAAGCTGGATATAGTGTAGTGCTTTTACTGCATTGCCAAAAAAATAAAAATAAATAAATAAAAAAGCAGACGCTCCAGAGCTACTTACAAAAAGTGCTTTATCATTTTGTTCAGATTATATGATCTACAGTACAAATAGGATAGGAATAGCAATCCAAATACTGAACTAACTGGATACAGGAGACAGTGCTGAGACCTAAGGGAGGAAATGCAAAATACTATAAATGTGCAAAAATAAATAACAATAAGGGTTGAAACTTGGGACAGAGACACCCAGCAGCACAAGGCAAGATACTCAAGACAGCTGGAGCTATTTCAATAAGAGCAGTATTGCTGATCATTTAAATACTGCACAAAAAAAGAAGGAGTCTTCAGTCTGCGTTTCAAGACTCTGCCCTTCGGACAGCCAATGTCCCACCATCTGGGAGCCAGGACAGACATTACCACACGTGAGAATATAGCCAAAACATTAAGTGTCACTCACAAGAACGGAACACAAGTGTGGGAGAAGGACGAGGGTGGACGGACGAGGGTGGACGGACTGAGGGACGAGAGATTTTTTTTTGTCCCTTGTGTCACAACAATGAATCAGCAATGTACCATTTACTCTTAAGTCTCATGTTAGATGTTCATTCAGTCAGCTCACCTCAACTCTAAAGTCAGAAGACTGAAGACTTAAGCTTGAGAAAAGAGCAAATGTTCTCAGCTGTAAGAGAGATGTTTGTCATTTCATGGCTGTAAAACCTAGCATTAGCTGCAGAGTAAAGCTAGGAAGCAAGATCGCTAATCAGCTAATTCAGCAGCTTTACACTTATATAGCAGCTAGGTGTACAAATAGGTTTAGTAATGTCGTAGTGTTGACTTTATTGTAATTCAAAATTTGAATATTCTCCTGCTATTTTGTCATGTTTTTGGTAACTGTTGTTTAGTATTAAATATGAAAAAATACCACTTTATTCAACAAATAATAACCTACATTTAAAGTATTTATATTTTACATTAGCGATCACTAACATCAATATTACAGTCTTTAAATCGTCAAACCCTAAATTCATTCATTCATTATCTGTAACCCTTATCCAGTTCAGGGTCGCGGTGGGTCCAGAGCCTACCTGGAATCATTGGGCACAAGGCGAGAATACACCCTGGAGGGGGCGCCAGTCCTTCACAGGGCAACACACACTCACACATTCACTCACACACTCAGACCTACGGACACTTTTGAGTTGCCAACCCACCTACCAACATGTGTTTTTGGACTGTGGGGGGAAACCCACATGGACACAGAGAGAACACACCACACTCCTCACAGACAGTCACCCAGAGGAAACCCACGCAGACACAGAGAGAACACACCACACTCGTCACAGACAGTCACCCGGAGGAAACCCACGCAGACACAGGGAGAACACACCACACTCCTCACAGACAGTCACCCGGAGGAAACCCACGCAGACACAGAGAGAACACACCACACTCGTCACAGACAGTCACCTGGAGGAAACCCACGCAGACACAGGGAGAACACACCACACTCCTCACAGACAGTCACCCGGAGGAAACCCACGCAGACACAGAGAGAACACACCACACTCCTCACAGACAGTCACCCGGAGGAAACCCACGCAGACACAGGGAGAACACACCACACTCCTCTCAGACAGTCACCCGGAGGAAACCCACGCAGACACAGAGAGAACACACCACACTCCTCACAGACAGTCACCCGGAGGAAACCCATGCAGACACAGGGAGAACACACCACACTCGTCACAGACAGTCACCCGGAGGAAACCCACGGAGACACAGGGAGAACACAACACTCTCGTCACAGACAGTCACCTGGAGGAAACCCACGCAGACACAGGGAGAAAACACCACACTCCTCACAGACAGTCACCCGGAGGAAACCCACGCAGACACAGGGAGAACACACCACACTCCTCACAGACAGTCACCCGGAGGAAACCCACGCAGACACAGGGAGAACACACCACACTCCTCACAGACAGTCACCCGGAGGAAACCCACGCAGACACAGGGAGAACACACCACACTCCTCACAGACAGTCACCCGGAGGAAACCCACGCAGACACAGGGAGAACACACCACACTCCTCACAGACAGTCACCCGGAGGAAACCCACGCAGACACAGGGAGAACACACCACACTCCTCACAGACAGTCACCCGGAGGAAACCCACGCAGACACAGGGAGAACACACCACACTCGTCACAGAGAGTCACCCGGAGGAAACCCACGCAGACACAGGGAGAACACAACACTCTCGTCACAGACAGTCACCCGGAGGAAACCCACGCAGACACAGGGAGAAAACACCACACTCTCGTCACAGACAGTCACCCGGAGGAAACCCATGCAGACACAGGGAGAAAACACCACACTCCTCACAGACAGTCACCCGGAGGAAACCCACGCAGACACAGGGAGAACACACCACACTCCTCACAGACAGTCACCCGGAGGAAACCCACGCAGACACAGGGAGAACACACCACACTCCTCACAGACAGTCACCCGGAGGAAACCCCCACAGACACAGGGAGAACACACCACACTCGTCACAGACAGTCACCCGGAGGAAACCCACGCAGACACAGGGAGAACACACCACACTCCTCACAGACAGTCACCCGGAGGAAACCCACGCAGACACAGGGAGAACACACCACACTCCTCACAGACAGTCACCCGGAGGAAACCCCCGCAGACACGGGGAGAACACACCACACTCGTCACAGACAGTCACCCGGAGGAAACCCACGCAGACACGGGGAGAACACACCACACTCCTCACAGACAGTCACCCGGAGGAAACCCACGCAGACACAGGGAGAACACACCACACTCCTCACAGACAGTCACCCGGAGGAAACCCCCGCAGACACGGGGAGAACACACCACACTCGTCACAGACAGTCACCCGGAGGAAACCCACGCAGACACGGGGAGAACACACCACACTCCTCACAGACAGTCACCCGGAGGAAACCCACGCAGACACAAGGAGAACACACCACACTCCTCACAGACAGTCACCCGGAGGAAACCCCCGCAGACACAGGGAGAACACACCACACTCGTCACAGACAGTCACCCGGAGGAAACCCACGCAGACACGGGGAGAACACACCACACTCCTCACAGACAGTCACCCGGAGGAAACCCACGCAGACACAGGGAGAACACACCACACTCCTCACAGACAGTCACCCAGAGGAAACCCACGCAGACACAGGGAGAACACACCACACTCGTCACAGACAGTCACCCGGAGGAAACCCACGCAGACACAGGGAGAACACACCACACTCCTCTCAGACAGTCACCCGGAGGAAACCCACGCAGACACAGAGAGAACACACCACACTCCTCACAGACAGTCACCCGGAGGAAACCCACGCAGACACAAGGAGAACACACCACACTCGTCACAGAGAGTCACCCGGAGGAAACCCACGCAGACACAGGGAGAACACAACACTCTCGTCACAGACAGTCACCCGGAGGAAACCCACGCAGATACAGGGAGAAAACACCACACTCCTCATAGACAGTCACCCGGAGGAAACCCACGCAGACACAGGGAGAACACACCACACTCCTCACAGACAGTCACCCGGAGGAAACCCACGCAGACACAGGGAGAACACACCACACTCCTCACAGACAGTCATGAATATAAAAACAAATACATTTTTATCATAATCCCATATATGAAAAGTCTCATGGTTATAAAGAATATCTCTGACTGCGTGATGGTTGTTAAGCTGTGGTTGATGTTGAATTGTTGCAGACATCCTGCATGACTATTATTATAGGTTTAGAGTGGAGCATACTTTATCATTCTAAGGCACGGTGGGTCACAGCTAAACTGTGGTGGCCAGTCTTAGTCGTGAGAATCATTTCTCTGCACATTTGTGAGACCTTTCTACCCCCTTCATCTGACCCAGCTCGTCAGGAATATTGAACTCTGAATATTACAGCACTGAGATAACAGGTGATGAGTGTATGGAATGAAGGTAGTGGGCTGGTTCTGTGGAAATGGATTGATTTTAGGAGGTGAAATCTGAGAAGGTTGGGGAGGAGCTCTGAGCAGTTTTACTGAGGGCACCGAAGCAGGACCCTGTCACTCAGCAGGTGAAAGCAGTCAGTGGAAGAGAGATGAGAAGTGGAGGATATATAGGGGGTGGACCCAATATACACCCATTATACAGTACCAGTCAAAATCTTCTCATTTGTCATTGGTGGAACAGGGCTATCACTGTATATCACTGTGTACCAGCCCCTACCTCTGCACAACCCCAGTTAAGGTCTCAAACACATTAAGAAGGCGAGCGGTTCTACAAATTAACTCCTGACCAGGCCACAGCTGTTCATCCATGTGATGACCTCCATATGTGTTCCTTCATAGTTTTAATGTCTTCTGTATTCATTTACAATGTAGAAAATTATAAAAAAACAAAGAAAACCATTGAACGAGAAGGTGTGTCCAAACTTCTGACTGGTGCTGTACATTCACAGTATGTGGAAAATGGCCCAAAACAAAGGAAACCTTCCCTGAGTGGGCGTGTCCAAACATTTGACTGGCAATATACCAGTATTTCATTACTCACTTTAAGGGAAATTTGGTATTTTTGCTCCTGGGCTCCCCCTACAGTTGTAAAGTGTAATTCACTTTGCAGCACTTTCTTAAAATCAAGGGGAAGTGGGTGGTAGCTTACCCTCCTCCAAGGAATACACAGTGCAGTTTCAGCAGTGCTGATCCTGGTTTAGCAGCAACAGTAAACAAAGACACGCGAGAAACCAACCAAGTCACCAGAACTCAGCACAGTGTGGGAGAGGGATGAGGGTGGACACAGGGAGTGGAGTTTTTTGTGTCCCTCGTGTCATAGAGATGAATCAACAGTACAACATTTACTCTTCGGTCTCATAAGAGATTTTTGTTCTGTTAGCTCAACTCAAACACAACCTCTCTCTCTCTGTCTCTCTCTCTCTCTCTCTCTCTCTCTCTCTCTCTCTCTCTCTCTCTCTCTCTGGGGTTCAATCCCCTGCTCAGGTAAGCAGTGGGCAGTGTCTCATAGCCAGTCAAACTATCAACACATGTTTATGGACTGTGGGAGGAAACCTACGCAGACACAGGGAGAACACACCAAACCCCACACAGATCTGAGCTCATGAGGATCAAACACAGTACCCCCATGCAGTATCAGTGAGTGTGTTTACACACAATATCTCGGTAACTGCAGGAAATCTGATTATGCTAGTAATCTGATAATATCATTTATATGCGTGTGGGTAATCAGATAAAGAGGAAATTCCATGTTTACACGAATCAGACAGTACTCTGATCTCTATTATGCAACCAGTCAATAATCTCACAGAAATGTGACGTAGACTTCCTGCCACTACTTTTTTTTTTTTAAACAAGCACCTGTTCTTGGACGCAACATACGTGTCCCTCCATTACAGACAGGGACCTGTGGCAGCTGGACACCCATTCACTGAAATGAAACAGAAACGATCAGGGTAAGGGTATAGACATGCACTAAGAAAGGTCAGAAACTCTCTGTACTGGACTTCTCTACAGGATCTCTAGGTCTTAATCTGATCTAAGAAATCAGATTACACTGTTTACACGACCACTTGAATTATCAGATAAATGTGATCAGATTATAAGGGCATGTACATTTCCAGGTTAAACTGTGTCTAAAGGTTAATACTTGTACGAATAAAGGCCAGAGTGTGGTTAGACTGGGCTCCACTGAGTAGAAGTGAAGTTTTCTGTACTTTACTGTGTTTCTGATGACGGTGGAGGATACAGTTCAATTTGAGCTGAACTAAAGTAGGTTATATTTATTGCTTTCCTCCTCGTCTCCGTGTGACTGAACGTTCCAGAGTTGGAGCGGTGCACACTTTCTAGTCTGGAGCTGATGGAATGTGGGATTAATGTGATAGATAGCTTAGGATTGCATGAAATCTAACCTTAATTAAAAAGAAGGAGAAGAGCAGTGGCATCCAAGGCCAAGTGCAGTTCAGCAGAGTGAGCGTCTGAATCTGAGCCCAGCGGCGGGGGAGACTGTCTGCTGAGCTTTATGCAAATGAACATGACACTTAAGGTGGATTTAAATAACAGAGAAAGTAACGCTCTGGCCGAAACCCATCTCAGGAGGGAGGCTTAACTGCTGAAAGGGTTCTAGCGGAAGGGAAACAGCTCGAAATCAGACAAGAGGAACATTGTTACAAACTTTTTAATTGAGTTTATTTACAAACCACGACTTTCATAACTGTGATAACCCGTGAAATCAGACACAGGCGTGGCCTAAATCCAGGGTTAAGGGCGATAAATCAAACTGCCAGAGAGTTTCTGTGGCCTTGCAGTGGATGGGTCTTTAAATCCCTCTCTCAGTTTCCGCATCACTGATTGTTTGAGATGTAAACAAAATCATTCAGAGGGGCTCACTGTAGAGGAGCTCACAGACTCTGATTCCTATTGTGTGGTGGTGATAGTAACCAGACGTCCCCCATGCCTGTAACTCAAACACGGCCATTTTGTTTTCCATTCATCTCCACCAGTCAAGCAGTTTTTAATATCACTGCTGCTTGTAGGAAGCCTCAAATATCCAAAATGGTGCCTTTAACAAGGAATATAATGGCGTTAACCCCTTGGTTTAATAAAAACACACACACACGTGGCAGTGAGCACACACTCTAGAAGCAGTGGGGATCATTTGGGGGTTTGGTTCCTTGCCTAAGTTCATCTCAGCTATTAAAACTGAGGGAGGGGACAGCACCAATCTTTCTTTCCCTCTTCCCGCCATTTTTACTGTTGGCTGAGAAGGCTGAACCGATGACCGTTCTGTCCCCAACACATTTCTCTAAACTTTAGGCTAATGCTGCCCTCACAAATAGTGTTAAATCAATTTTCCCACCATTGGGGAGCAGTTGGGGGTTAGGAACCTTGCTCTAGGGCTCTTCAGCCATGAATGTTGAGGGAGGAGCAGGCCTCCACCTCCTGCTTATCCTGCTGGTCCAGGGCCTTGGACCTAAGGCCTTTCAGTCCCAAGCCTGCTTCGCCAGATTTTAGGCCACTACTACCCCTCTGTGTCAGCCTTTGACCAGACGCCCTTATTATATTATTAACCAGGGGTCTGTTTCCCCCCACCCTTCTCCAGCACCTTCTGCTATTCACTAAAATATTTATAGTTTCCTTCTTCTAAGAATAACTGTTTTATTGAACTTTATTGAAGCTAAACTCAGTGCTGGGACAGAAACTCTAAAATAATGTGGTGCTAAAACACAAAGATAATTCAGTGACTGAGATGTAAACTGTCACAGAATGGTTTGATTGGAAATGTTTTGATGTAGACTCTCTACTGTGATACTGGTAGGAACCAGAGATTGATATGAATTAGCCTTTCATAATTAAGAGTTACAGTCTCAATAATATCAGTATCTCGTCAGTACGTTTTCAGAACAAAGATGATTCTTAGTTGGTAGAGTGAGCGTTACACTTAACACACACTATTTCCCTGTTAAGATTATCTTAGCACTGAGATGTTTTTTTGGCCCAGTTGTCCATAACTACGACTTAGACCTATTTAACGGCTGTTTCCTTTTTTTCAAATGGCGGAAACGGTCTCCCAAATAAGTTCTGAATCCCAAATACAGCTGTAAAATCGAAACTCTTGCGAAATGTGAGGACAAGTCTCAAGTGGCTCCTTGCTCCCTATGTAGGGCACTAAGTAGGTCTAGAAATAACGGCCTCTACAACAAAAATGAGGGCCATACGTTTATATTCTGAGATGTTTATATAATAATTACATTCTGCGAAATATTTAGTGTGGTTTTGTGGTGTGGAAGCCATGGTTTCAGGGTCGGGGTTATGAACTACGTAGGGGTTATGGAGTGATTTGGGATTTGCCCGAGTTTAAACCTGGAGCCACACCCTGGAGTTCACCTGGAGGCGCACTCACTCACGCACAGTGCTTCACGGAATCAGCCCGCTGCGTCACAGCCGCCATTCCAGGAACCGCTACGCCCTCCCTCTGCTAACTCTCTCACAACGGCGGGGAAACTGAGAAAAACACAGCGAAAAACAGCAGCCTCACTGATAAAACTCTCCACGGATCACAGCTAACTTTTAAGTCGCTCGTCTCGGTGCTTGTAGGCATCCTTCGGTTTCAGAAAGTGCTATTTTCGCAGGCTTTCCTGGGGAGGGAGTGCGAGGAGAAGAGGAAAAAGTTTCAACGGAATTTTTGCCACCCCCCTCCCGTTCTCCATTTTGGAAGAGCTTCGCCTAAGTTTGGTTTTGCTCACTTTTCGGTAGGTTTGCTCTGTTTTATACCGCTTTTCTCACTTGTCTCGGGTTAACTGGAAATGTATTTAATACTTCATTATGCACCGCGATGAATTTGTTTGTAAGCTGGAAAGAACGACCACAAACAACTTCGGGAGCGTCTTTCCCTAATTCCTCGGTCCACCTTAAATGGCGCAGCCTTTACATTTAAGGCACTGCACCACTTAAGGTGGAAAGGAAATACTGGGAATGAGGAGAGATATTCCTAACTTGGGGATAGTGTTTTTTTTAACCTCGTTATGTTCAGATTGAGTTGAAGTGGCTTTCTGAGTGTACCTTAAATCACACTTGGCTTTTAAATTAGCCGCTGTGTTATTTTTTTTAAAGAAAAGTTAGCGCTAAGTTTCTTAAATGTTAAGTCTTAAATTGTCGGAATTTTTTTCCCCTCGTTCGCGGTTTTTAAAACGTACGGGGGCTGTTTTATTGTCTTCAGGTGAATAGATGAAGGGGGACCTTAATCGGGATCATTTTGAATATAGGAATAGGAAGGGTGGGGTATGCACAGTAATTGAGGGGACTTAGTTTCCAGGCCCTTCTCTGTCTGTAGTAAATCACTGTGAATGGTAAACACATGGTAAACAAAGTCTGTCCTACAGTTTTTACACCAAAGCGGGGTTTCTCTGTTTAACCAGATCATTTAAACCCAGAGCCAGGTCTTTCCTATCGGATAGTCCTCAAATGTGGGTTTGTTATAGGCCTACCAACCCAAGCTTTTAACTCTTGACGAGTTTAACATGACATAGGAAATAATATGCCTTTTTAAATAACATTATTTTGGGGTTTGAAGCAGTTGAACGGTGGTTTTCTATACTTTCATTCTCTTTCTCTCACTCTAGGAAACTATCACTGATTCAGAAGTGGCCTTTGACTGAAAATAGTCCCTCTCTTTTCAGTCTCAAACCCCTCAAGGCCCCTCAGAACCTGTAAATCTCTCTCGTACTCCACTAGCAGTGCTCTCTAAAGTCCAACCTCAACAAAGGCTTCAATCTTGTCCTGTGTATGTTAATTTCTACTATAAATGACCTAGGTTTTACATCCTTAAATAGCCCAGGAAAACCACACCCTGACCACAGATCAGATCTTTATCTGTAGACACACTGCTGTGTAATTCTGTATTGTCACCTTAAATGGTATTAGTCACCTTTCTATTTGAAACTAATTCAGGGAACTGGACTCTTTCACTCCCTCTCTTTTTCATCTCTCCCTCCCTCTTCCTCTTTCTCTCTCAAACACACACAAATATTTTATGTTTTAATTTTAAATTTGAGCCTGAAACCTTGAACTAACTTGTATTGTTCTGTTACTGAACACACTATTTTAATGAACATGGAGGCATTTGGAGGTGCCCTTGTCTGCCCTAATTGTCTGGGCCTGAGTGGTAAACAATGTCTATTATGTGGAGCGGACAAGTCCAGACCCCTCCTAACTGCTAACCCCCTCAGGGTTGCCTGATTATCCCTGTCCTTCAGTGCATGATGGCCGATCAATAGAGCGCCTGTCGGTGCGTGAATGGGAAATCGAAATATGGGCCAGCGTTACTTGGCAGCGTTGAAGGCTGTCACTGTAGTTGTAGCCGGTGGTGGAGCAAATTAACAACATTAGACAAGACTCCCAAGTGTTGTTGAGCGTCGGTGCAGCCTGTAAATGTGATGTAACGTCGTTGCTTCTAATGTGTCGGCGTACATCGGAGAGAGGATGATCCCGGCGTTCTTTCACTTTGTCTGAGCGACCTTTCTGAGCTCTTATTTCTCTCCGCAGAACCACTGACAACATGACGAGTATTAATACTCCTAACATCAACTTCAAATGGGATCCCAAGAGCCTGGAGATCCGCACGCTGGCTGTGGAAAGACTGCTTGAACCTCTGGTCACCCAGGTAAGGGGAATAGAGGGAAAGGAAACTTGTGAGGCATCCTTTTATCTTTTCCCACATCAGCCTTTTACCGTACCGAGATGCAAATCAGCGGGTTGCAGAAAAGATCAGTGGATCTTTGATTTCATCTCAGCCTAAGGTGATTTGGTGTATGTTTAATTAATTCACACACGTTTTTATCAGCCTCAAGACGATGATGTGGGTAAACGCACTGCAGATTCCACACTATCCTGGTCTTAAAAATGCATTCATGCCTCTAGGTTACCACTCTGGTGAACTCGAGCAACAAAGGTCCATCCAACAAAAAGAAGGGGCGCTCCAAAAAGGCTCACGTCCTGGCTGCGTCGGTCGAGACGGCCACTCAGAACTTTCTGGAGAAAGGCGAGAAGATTGCCAATGAAAGTCAGTTTCTCAAGAAGGAGCTCACTGATGCCGTAGAGGATGTTCGCAAACAAGGTATTCAGTGGTGTCTTGTTTTTGTTTCTTGTTTTTACTTTTTTTATATGAGAGTAAAAGTGGCCCTCTGTTGAAACAGTATTACTAGTCCTGGTGTTCAGTTATGTAACTCAAATAACTTTAATCCCTGATTTGATAGTTTTCCATTTTCATAATCTGCAGCCTGTTTGCTCATCTGCTCATATGGAGGGAAGCTTTGCTTTTGATTTAAGCAGGTGGCACCAATTTTGCGAGAGCTGTTTATTGTGTTTCAATTTGCAGCATGTTTCCCCTCAGGCTGCCTGCTCCGTGTCCTTACTCCATCTCTCGTTGAACCTCGTTACACAATGCAGACACCTCTTTCCTTCGTTATTTATTTATTTCTCCTATGGAGGAGGCAGGTTAATGGAGACAGTTAACCTTTTCAACTACACTGCTTTTTTTTTTCCCTTCTGGATCTTAATGTGAATAGCATTCTTGTGTACAGAAGATGCTCTTGTGCAGTCTTTGACACTGTGTGTGTGTGTGTGTGTGTGTGTGTGTGTGTGTGTGTGTGTGTGTGTGTGTGTGTGTGTGTGTATCTGCATGGCCTGAATATTTGTAGGCCTCCAGGTGAATATGCCAGATAGCAGTTTCAGTTAGGTGTGACTTGATTCAGTTTTTTAAAACCCCTGCTCCAACCCAAGTGACAGGCAACACAGATGTGGTATGACCATTGTGCAGTCTTAAAAATATAACCACACTATTAGAATTCTGGGCAGCACGGTGGCGCAGCAGGTAGGTGTCGCAGTCACACAGCTCCGGGGGCCTGGAGGTGGTGGGTTCAATTCCCACTCCGGGTGACTGTCTGTGAGGAGATGGTGTGTTCTCCCTGTGTCTGTGTTGGTTTCCTCCGGGTGACTGTCTGTGAGGAGTGTGGTGTGTTCTCCCTGTGTCTGTGTTGGTTTCCTCCGGGTGACTGTCTGTGAGGAGTGTGGTGTGTTCTCCCTGTGTCTGCGTGGGTTTCCTCCGGGTGCTCCGGTTTCCTCCCACAGTCCAAAAACACACATTGGTAGGTGGATTGGCGACTCAAAAGTGTCCGTAGGTTTGAGTGTGTGTGTGTGTCTCTGTTGCCCTGTTAAGGGTTTGACAGATTTTCCTGATAATGTGGCCATAATTCTCAAGAATTCTCAGGAAAAGTTTTTAGATGTGTTGTGAAATTATACGTTTTGCAACATGGTTCCCATAATACTTTTGTTTTTGCTGGGTTTTTTTTAGCCGTTTTTGTTTATTCTCTTTTCCTTTCCTCATTTTCTCCAAATTTAATTATTACTCTTTATTTCTGTGCTTGTTATTTGTTTTGCTCCATTTAAAGTCTTTATGTCTATTGAACAATGTGACTGGAAGGACTCCGGAGGAAGTAGGAATGTCTCTTCACTTGATGGAAGTTGCAGCACAAAATCAGATTGACTTGTTTCATCCCGTGTTTTCTGACTTTTTGGGTTGGTAGCTTTTGAAGTTTGTAAGTGACAGACTCCTAGTTCCGATGTCCTTGTTTATTACATTTTTAAAAGTCTTGAAAACCTTACTGTCAGGGAAAGGTCTCACTGTATTGTCATGCTTATGCATCAGACCCGAGTCTGTTATTTCCTCCATTTGTGTGACGGAAATTATCCCAAACAGTCAGGCTGCTGTCACGGTCAGGTCACGTCTGGAGTCCAGAGGTGACGTGCGCGCTCTCAGCCTGACTGTCTCGCTCTCAGAGTGCTCTCTTCTCTTCGTTGGAGACTTCTTGGCATCTCACAGCCTAGTCGGGACAGAGTCAGCCTGCTTAGCACTCATTGGAGTAATGTCTCTGTCAGCTCCGTGCTGTTATTGGCTCAGCTCTGCCTGTGTTAACATGTGGAGGAAGCAGGCCAGCAGTCTGCTTTGACACTGTGGAATGTCACATTGAGTTTGGGATGCCGTCATCAGCGTGGCATCCAGAGAGCGAGCACTGGCGCTTGGGACCGGCATGGCTCAGCCGCGCATGAATGAGCTGATAATGCTGCTATTGAGATGGGTTAAATCTTTCCAGATTGAAAAGGCATCTGCGTTCGTTCCCAGCTGTGACGTTTCCAGCAGGCGCATGGGTAGAGAAAGAGTCAGCAGAGTGAAATCGCTGTGTAATGTGTGGCTAAGGGCCGCTGAATGGTTGCCTCGTCCCGGTCGGTACAAGCTGGCTGCAGGGGTGACACGGCTTGGACTAGGAGTTTTCCATTATTTTGAAGCGTATTGTGATAGCTTTTATGAATTACGCTTAACCGTGCATTCAGTACTACTTCACAGCATGCAGTGCCAAAAGCCTGTAATTTGTCAGGCGGTGTGAGCGCCTATTTTGGCTCGAGTCTCAGTAAACACTTAAGGAAATGTCCAACTTTGATTGTTTCCCCTTCACAGTACATACGACAAAGCTGCCAAAGCAGAGAACGCACCGTCCTGGTCCAGCATTCATGTTAAAAACTGAATGCGTAGGTGAAGATTTTGATCAGCGGTGAACCTCCTTGTTGTTATCTTGTTGAATCTGCCACGTTCCTAAACCTTGCTGTTGTTTCAGCTCCCCCTTCATGTCTTCCTCAACTGAGGCGGTATAATACCGGTTGAATGATGATGCCATCCTTTTGTGCTCGTTCCCCGTGGGACGAATCTGACTGCATGCATCGCTTTAGTGAGATGTTGACGTTTATTTGAAATGTTTCAGCATCGGGTTTGTAGTGGTCTTCAGAGAGCTCCACTTCAGGGGAGATGGATGGGAGTTTTTTTAAAAGACAGACTGATCCCTATCAGGCTGGGAGAAAATAGCCATATTGATTGTACCCTTGGGAGGGAAGCCAGGCTTCAGGCTCTGTCTCCTCTGTGGCTTCTTGGACTGCGTTCGGGGAAGCCTTTTCTGTGGTAGGAAATGTGAAGGCAGTCTGAAGCTGTAGACCATGAGGTACACCGTGGCAACCTCTTTTTTCAATACAACAAAGACGAATTGTGTTTTTTATATTGCTGTCCTACTATGGGTCCTGTGACCTCTTGTTAGCAGTGCCCACTTTTTTATTTTTTTTTATCCCCATATATCCCCATATATCAACCAAGGGAAATGTGGGCTGCAAAAAATCCTCACTCTGCTTTCTTAAATTGATTTTCTGGCTACAATGAATCAATTTCAATTCAGGCTACTTTTCAGCTGAGCTATTGTTGCTTTTGCCTTTGCTTTTGCTTTAAATATTCTCATTTAAATTTGAGTAACTAGTTTTTTGTGTGTATTTTATATATAATACACACACACACAAAAGGAATATAACATTTGTAATACCATATAATACTTTGTTTTCTTTGGAAGGTTGTATTCCAGCACAACAGTACTGTCAGACTTGAGACCGGCCCCCCTCTGGCAAGTGCATCAGATAAGCAGTCATTGTTGCAGTGGTGACTTGACCTCATTTCGAATGGTCTGCTTTTGTGCGATAGTAAATATATGGCAGGCGGAAGCAGTACAGACTCGGAAGAGCGCTTGGTCAGAGCACTTTGGCCTTGCTTTTGAAAAGCTTGTCTCGCTCACTCACCTGGGTTTCTGCTCTCACATTTCAAACCGAGATTCTAATGCAATTAACTTGTCACAGTTTTCCGCCTGCCACCTCCATCTCCTCTTAGGCACTGACCAGCTGATTAACTTTTTCTACATTTCCTGTCACTGTAACTGGCGAAGCTGAATTAAAAGGAGACAGAAGGCGAACATTAAGAGCAAAGAGTAAAAGCCTGAAACGGTTTCTTAAGCGGTTTTTGTTGTCCGTTTGATGGACTGAAGAGCTCTGTCTGTTTTATTGGAATTGTTCAATTCTCAAGACTATCTACATGCCAGAGGATCTGGATATCTGTGACCAATACTTTATTAGCAGCTTGCTGCTAGAGGATAGTAACGAATGCCACATTTTAAGCTTATGTACATATCCTTGTTAGGCCTGTCAAAGTTACATTATTGACTTTTTGTACAATACTTGTATATTAGTAATTGTGTTTCATGTTTGTTTACATCACCAATAGCTTAGCCACTTGCACTGTTCTATTCTCTGGTTTCCTCTGGTCTCTCTGTACTAGAGCAGTTGTGTGAATTTGTTTAAAAACCGTCAGTTATATATGCAGTCGTTATTTTTATGTAACTAGTGTAAAATGTTCTTAATTTATTTTATCGCATATTTTTCTGGGACAATATATTGCTCACAGAAATGTTTATTGTGAAAGGCCTAAGTGTTGTCCTTGCGTTTTGTCACATCATTGTGTGTAGTAGCCACAGTTTTGAGGACTCGATCCTTACCTACAACCACACAACTCACATTGGGATGTTGACATTGACTTATTGTTTCTTTCAAAACCTTACATTTTCATTTGAACGGTAAAAAAAAGTACACTCTGTTCCACCCAGCAATGTCAGTCAGTATAGTGGAGCCCAGACTCTGTCCCAGATAGTGCCATACTCCTTACGTAGAGTACCTAACAGGTAATTAAGATGGGGATTCTACGTTTACTGTGTGAATTTGAAAGGGGGACTAAGCTTGTTGCTAAGTATGTACTTCATGACCTACACTGTGCACTACAAAAGGTGGAGGGAGATATTTCAGGTACGGTTTGCCTCTGGTGTCACATTTACACACATTTAAGTTCATTTAACTTTAAGCCAAAACGGAATATAGACTCAGTCACCACAAAATATTATCCTTCAAATTTCTGTTCCTCTTTCAGAGCACAGGGTCAGCGTGATCAGATTTACCCTTTTAAACAGTGTGAAAAATGTAAGACAAAAGCATGTGTGTTATGTCTGTAGTCTCTTACACGCTAAAGCAAAACACAAGTGCAGTACCACAATTGCAGAAGCTTGTATATGATCTGTGAATGAATAACTCTCGGTCACAAGCAGAGTAATGCATTGGAGATTAGAGTGTTAACAGAGTTTCTTTAGATCTTTATGATTTAAAAAAAAAAACAATGGTGTTACGGCTTTTCCTTCTTGTTGTAAGAATGGGCTTCCCTATGTTTAAATGCTGTCAGGCCCTCTCCAGAGCAGATAGAGAAACATTGTATAAGATAAATATATCCATCTTTCACATCTGTTTACATTAGTGCTGCACTATGAAGCCAGACAGTGTCCCCAAAACTGTGATCACTGCAATGAATCATGGATTTAAAACGCAAGGAATTTGAAGAGTTCATTGCGTGTTTGAATTAGTCTCAGGCTCACAAACTGTCTGACGTGCTGCACAATAAACTGAACACACAGTTTCACATATCAATATGTATTTGATGGACTGAGAAATGGAGCCGCTGTTTTTGAAATGGTTGATGCAATTGATATTTCTCAGAAAGCGCATGAGATCTCACACTAAAATTTGGTATTTCATGACGTAGGCTCTTTTAAAACAGTATGATGCAATAGGTTGATTGCTGGGCTGCTCCTACATGACACCAACAGATACTCTTTGACTGGCATATTCATGTGATACTAATGAGAATTCTACTGTGATTTCACTAATATAAGAGGACATGGATTTAATAGTGAGGTTTGGATTAAATTTCATTATAAATAGCTTGTGTTTGGAACAAAAAAAGTCAGTCCCCTCTGAACACAGTGCATGGTCGCTTACATTTCATTTTAGATGTGCTTATGTTTAACCTCGGGGGAGAATTCAGAATAATTTATTTATTGCCTGATCTGAAGGACGGCGGGTTAGGCCTCTGTGCTGAAAGTAAGCTGTGCATGTCACTGCTCACCCTGTCCCTCTCTGTTGTGGGGAGGTTATACGTATTGTACTCGGGCACCCACATTGTCGCATTACACCAGGGCTTCTGCTTTCTTTAGGAAAGAGCTAGCTCGCCGTCTACAGATGGAAGAAAAAAAGAGAAAGGCTTGCAGTCCCACTAGCCTCACCCACTGCATAAAATTGATGGCTGGCTGTTTCTAAAGCCGCTGCTCCAGTGCTTTTTCCTGCATGTCGTCAGGGACACCCTTGTGCTAGCAACCTTGGGCAGTTTTTCTTGGCTAAAAACACAAAGTGGGCTTTTGTGAGCAGAAAAAAAAAATTCACAGCAATTGTTTGCTGTCTGCTTTAATGATGGCATCGTGTGTAATGATTACAGGAGCGAAAACGCCTCTACAAGCTCTTATATTATTCCGTGATTGCATATAGAAGAGAATCTGATATGTATCGCAGAGATATTGTGTATTATTTCAGCGACTTTGTGTCTGGTCTATATCTGTATTAGCAGAGAACTGCTTCAAATCATATTGGTAATGGTTTGACATTTGTTTTTAAGTAATTCGGTGCAGATGTCACCATTCATTAATTACCCCATTTTTCAGCAGAGCTGAAGCACTTGTGGCGGTGCATGGGATTATTTCTTTATTTATTTTTGCATGCTCCAGTTAAATGTGAGGCAGTTTGCAGATGGGATTGCAGAAGAAACAGATTCTTCATATCAGTAGAGCTCTAGCTTTTTTGTATCACACTTTCGAAGTCCCTCAGAGTTTTACATGCCTTCATTAGTAGTAGCGTTCCAGCTGGTATTCATTAGCTCTACGCCGTCTGTCTGAAGCTGATGGAGACCCAAGTGAACCAAAGACCCCATCTCCCATTTCCCATCATCTCCTATATCAGAGCCTCTGGAAATTTCGTGTGAAGGATGTTTAGGTTGATTGATCTAATTTTTTTTGCCATATCTTTGAACAGAATAGATGTGGTGATTTAAACTGCTTTGGAAAGCTACACGTTAAGAACATAATCGACAGCTTATTAACCCCTCCCCACCAAAAAACCCACCCAAAAACCCGTAAAGTAACACTAGCACTCCTGAAAAGTTTAGTGTTTTTTGTGAAACTTTGTGTTTTTGTGAAAGTTCGTGAAGTGCAGCACCTGAGATTTTATCTCTTTATCTCAAAGCCTGACAGGTAACCCAGTCCTGTGTGTTGTGACAACCATAAGTTATCTTTCCAGCTAGCTTCCTCAATTCAAAGACATTGCAACTTTCAGCAGTGCAGTCTCTAGTGAACCTTGACGTTTTTGTGACTGGTATTGTCTTAGAGAAAGCTTTCTATGGATGAGCTTAATAAATAACTGAGTATACCATGTGTGTCATCCGTATTCTAAACCCCCACTTTTAGAGACCAGTCATAGAGCTGTATAAAGCTGAAATTAACTACTCAGTCATTCGAGTTTCCAGCCGGTGTTTCTGTTAACTGTTTTTATCTTTTGATGTAGGGTGACCTTGTTTACAGAATGACAGTGTGCTTGATGGACGTTTTTGTTTCGAAGGGTTTGTCCCAACATTATTAACAGTTTAAATGCTGTAGTAACCTGTCCTATGTTATGTATGGCCCATTTGGATCCCATTTCAAGAAGAAAACATTGACACATAGGTTACAAATTTTAACTTGTAACTAAAAAATGTTGTTGGTGTTTGGGGTGTTATTCTTTTCCTGTAACCCCTACACTTGATTTCAGCAGTCAGAACTGAGTAAAAATATGTAATACACTAGGTTTTCTGTAAATGTAAGAATTACATTGTGGTGCAAATGAAACAAACGTATGGACATTTAAAAAAAATCATTGGCAGTGAACCCATGTTTCTCATTCCTGTGCATCTTAATATATCCATCTGATCAGAGTAAAGTAGGTGCGAGTGCAGGAGGAGAGCATTTACTGTTACAGTCTTAGTGCTTGTTTGATTTATTTATTTATATTATTAGAAATTGCCAGCTGCCACTTGCATTTCATAGATGAAAAGTTTCAGAAAACTCATAACGTTGGTGTTTTTTTCCCCTCTGAATCCGTTTTAGAAAAAAGGGGTTGTATTGACGGTTCCCATAGGATGTACATTCAGTAGTCACTCTTTCACTGGAGGAGAACTGCTATGCTGTATTCCCTTTAATGTGTTACTTGCGTGCCCGCCTGCCAGTGGACGTTCCGTTTTCCAGCGTTTCCTGAAACCATTTGAAGTTGTCCTTCAATCTAACGTACACAACGTGAGCTGAAATGTAGCTTGAAAATTTGAGCAATGATTTCTGATAGGGTTTCATAGCAGTGTAAGGTGCTCATATGACAATTAAAGGCAGCGTTTGAACCATGACAGCGGGTTTGTGGTGTACACTCTTGGTATGTAACTCTGTGTGTGTGTTGTTGTTTTTTTCTACAGGAGAGTCCATGCGGCAGGCCTCAGGGGAATTTGCTGAAGACCCTTGCTCCTCCGTGAAGAGAGGCAACATGGTCCGGGCTGCTCGCGCTCTCCTCTCAGCTGTCACTCACCTGCTTGTGTTGGCAGACATGTCTGACGTTTACCAGCTTCTGGTGCAGCTCAAACTGGTGAATTGAAAACACACACACACATAGCTCTTCTCTTTTATTAAACTTGCATGAGACTCCACTCCTGAAAGCTTCACCACCATATTTCCCATTTCTGTATTGTTTTGTTCTCAACAGTTCCTTACTGAATGCTGACATGATGTAAATGATCATTTACCAAAGGGGAGAAACGATTTATGTAGCGATGATATTTATGATGTGTTACTGGCCCTAATGGTGATCTAATTGGGGGTAATATATTTCTGGAGCCTTTCCAGTCTTATATTACATCATTTGGGTTTAAAATGTCTACACCGTTTCCTTAAAGTATAGGTGAATTTGCTTTGAATATTTTGTAAAAATGCATATTAGGGGTGGCTCAAAAGCTCGTGTTTCAAAGATGCAGCATCAGTTCAGGGTGGAGGAGGAGGAGGAGGAGGAGGCAGTGTGTTAAGTGATCTATGGAAGTTGCAGTGCTCACGTTTTACCTAAAGCCTCACTACTTCGTCATGTGAGTGGTCAGAGATGCACTTTCCAGGGTCTTGGGCAGAAATTGTCATTGCTATTCGGTTTCTTATGGCTGTACCCTTGTGTTTTTTATTATTTTTTTTGAGATACACAATCAGTCCTATGTCTGGATATGGCTGAAACACACTGTCTTAGGGTTTCATGTCCTTTTTGCATGTTTTTGATATTTTTCAGTGAAGGTAACGTGAAAGGTTTTATGAAAATGTAGCAACAACCTTCCTTGAGCTTCTGAGAGTTGGCCATATATCACTGGAGATCATCATGGTGCACATCCACTCTCTCAGCATACCAAATAGTCTGTGAACAAATGTCAGGTCGCACTATTACTTTTTATTTATTTATTTATTTTTTTTAATTAAAGCTCTTATTTTTTGAGTGAGCTCTGTAAAGATTGTGGATGAATAGCACAACAGGTGTTATTTTGCCAGTGTTGGGCTTTTTTTTAAGTGGTTGTATCTAGCCTCCTACATAACCTCCACCAGGCCAAGGTATCAGAGAGAAGGCCCTTTTTATAGATGCCCTTTTCATTATCGCTGTTCCTCTTTTGGCCTCTTGCTGAGACCAAAGCTAAAAACTGAAGGGTGTGCAGCAGGGAACAGGGCCACTTAGCACAAAGTGTTCTCACTACTGGCCGAGCACATGCGATGAGGGTCTGGTCGGAGTTGGTATGTTGAGTACCGAGCACCATGGGCCCGTTTTCCCCTCTTGTTCATTGTGATATTGCATTCATTGTTGAACCTAGTTTAGATTTGTTACACTCGTGCTGAAAGCAAGGTATGGTCAGGGTGGAATACATTTATCACACGTGTTTTTAGCGAATGCTTTAACTTTCTTGATATGCAGGGAGATTATTGTGGGACTGATTAAACTTTCAGTTTTTATTCCTCCTCATTTTGCCCTACATTTAGTATCCCAAATCTTTCCACAGAATTTAGCAAGTGATAGCAGCGCATTAAAGTTTCATCATTTTCCTCTTACACCAGAAGTAGTCAATCAACCATGACCTGTTTGGTGTCTAAATCCTCCTTTAGCACTGGAGCTAAGAGATTAAAGATCTTCCAAATACTGGAAGTCATAGTTTACAAGTCCTACGTGTCTAAAACTCTTCAAACCACATCAGTCTTTTTCATTAAGACCCCAGAACGGTGTGCCCTTGTGGTAAATGGGAAGAATATGTCCACTGCAAATGAAATGTCTGTGACCAGCTTTGGGCAAAAATACCACAAAGCTCAAACCCCACAGCAAAATTCTCCCCCTGTCTAAACAGCCCTCATCAGAAGTGCTGGTTTAATTAAATGATAATGATTCACCCCAGAATAAGTGCACAGCAGTGAGGAGCAGAATCTCTAGTTTTTAGCTATTTTTTTTTTCTATTGTTATCTTTTCCGACTGCCCTTAATTTCACTGCATTTGCTTTGTCCGTTTTGCTCTGTTTGTCCCTGTTTTTGCACACGTGCGTAAACGCAGGGCCAGCACTATGATTTGAGAATTCTAAAGTCTCTGCATTCTGTGTGAGGTGCAGCGCAAAATCCCATGTGTTCTGACTTGGGCAGCCCACCAAAAGCTCACCGCATGGTCTTGTTTCACATTTTGTGGGTGTTTTTTTTATAATGTCCTAGGTAAACAAATGTAAATTTTTTTTTTATTATTATTTTTTTAATAATAATAAAATATAAATATATAGCAGCACAGTGTGCAGTATGTGAGGTCTGTTGATGTCCCTAATCCCCTTAATATTGGCTGTTTTTGACTTGATTGATCCTTAGTTTACCCTCACTGCTACTCCACCCTGTACTCTTTATAATATTTTTATTTATTTATTTATTTATTTTTTAAATATAGTGCCTTCTCTGCTTTTCTGTTGAGTGGTTGTACCTTAAGAAGGCTTTGAATCGCTGTGTACCGCTGAGTTGTGTTTGGCTCATGCGTCAGCACATGTGGCCAGGATTCTGTAGGGCTACCACATGGGCTGTGGAAGAATTGATTGGATTTGATTCAATTTATTTGCATTAGTTTGATGGGTTGTTGGTGCAAACTAGATTACTGTCACCTAGCCTCTCTGAAATCAGATCGCTATTGAATCATCATGTGTGTTGGGTTCCTAATACAGCGAGGAGAGTGCCAGTCACGATTGAGCGGAGAGCGGATATCACAGTGTTGGCAGGTTTGTGGAAGAACGACAGCCCTTCTTGAGAGATTTCATTTGGGATGTATGATACCAAACCGAGCGGCTTATTTTTCTCTACGTTAATATTAGATTTGTTCTAGTGCTGTTTTATTCAGAGAAGTCATGATGGACATTTGCACAAGAAGCTTTTTCATTGAAGACTATACTTATTTTACTTGTCCCCATTTCAAATTTCACTGGAAAGTGACGGCCAGTTTTAAACTAACATGATGTGATCGGGAAAGACTGAGAGCAGTGTTTAAAAAAATAAAAATAATAATAAATAAATAAATATATATATTTTGATGTGTTGTCTTTGCTGGCTGTGTGTAAGAGAGGCTTATATCTCCACTTTCAGGGTGCTGTCACTAGCCAGGTTTCCATTCAAAAGTGTATGCGCAAGTTAATGACATTTTGGCAGGAAAAAAATGCGAAATCAGTTGTTTCCACCCACTACAGGGAAGTAAATAAATACTAAATGATCTGTGATTTTTGCACAGTGCTGTGTATTCTACACATGCACTAAAATATAAGGCTTCTTTCATTTGAAAGACGGAAGACGGAAAAGCTGTGAGCTGCCATATTGAGTACAAAGATGGAGGACCCCTATTCTAAACCCTGGATAGGAGAGAAGAGGAAGGAGATCTGGGAACTTTGTCAAAAAGTTTTGTTTTTGTCAAAAGGGTGCAAAATAAGAATGATTTAGGCAGCCCACAGATTAAACTGGATTGTCATCTTTATATTTGTGAGTTGGAAGTGTTATTTTCATGTAAAATCTCAAGGCTGATATGTAAATTAACAATGGTTATGCATTTTTATATGAACTAATAACTTCTTGATGTTTCCAAATATATGAAGTATTACATATATTTAAATAACTTGGTTATTTCGTAATACTGAGAGGTATTTTCTTTGAACATCAGTGTTGGTAAGAGGCAGACAGTACCTTGTGCGAGAACTTGCTCTGACATGACTGTAGGCTTAAATATGCGCTACGACCTGTAAATTGGATCACTTCAAACCATCTTTATCATGAGAATTTGGAACTAATATAAAGGATAGGGCCAATGAAAATACGTTTTGGCGTGTAGACAGTGAGAAGTGTTGAAGCAAGCCTTTGTGTTGCCTTTTGGGACATTTTTACATGAAAACGGAAATGGAACCAGTTTGGTTGGTTCATGACTCAATGCCGTGAATATAATCACATTTTACATGTCTGGATCTGTCTTTACACTACGACTGTATTTAACACCATTTGTTTAGACCAGGAAATCATCTTTATGGGAACTTGGTTATAGCTGGGGAATGTTCTAAACGGTCGCCCTGCTGACCATTTGCCCCAATCAATCTGGTTAAAATAAAAATGTCTTACTTTTAGCTGGACCAGTTCATTTGCATTTGAAATGAAGTGTTAGTTCAGTATCTCTCTATCACTATTGTTTTCCTTTTTAAAAAACAGTAGGCAGTATTTGCTTTTAGCCATGGTGTGTCTAATGGAGCATCACAATCTCCAAATCCACAGAACTATTAAATGCAGAATTGGGGGCAGAATGCCAATTTTATTCAAATCAACACACAGCCAGGTGTCTTTAGGGGGAAATAAAAACAACAGGCATCATTTGTGTACTGTTTGTCTGCTCTCTTTTATATTCTGTTATATGTAGGTCATAGTAATGTTCCCTTCAAATCCTTTGTTTATGCAGCCTGTATTGGATTTGAGCAGGTTTGTAAAATGATCCTATGAAAACACCGGGTTTACTAAAGCTGCTTGTTCTCTGTGGCTGTTTCAGGTGGAGGAAAACCTGGTGAAAGTGCGTAATGCCGAGACGGAGCAGGATCTGGGAATCCAGTACAAAGCTCTGAAGCCTGAAGTGGACAAACTCAACATGATGGCAGCCAAGAGACAACAGGTACAGGAGCAGCAATAAACTCAATGATGTTAGAGTGATGTCTGCGGTGAAACTTGGAGACAGTTTTATGTGCACCATATATCTAAAAGTTAGCAGACCCTTACCAAGCCAATGTTTCTTCTGGATTCAAGGGTATTAGTAATTGGTTTGGCCCCCATTCCTGCAGCAGAGAAAACATCTAGTCTATGGGGAAGGCTTTACACTAGATTTAAGAACATCACACTGAGGATTTAATTACATTCAGCCATGGACATTAGCTAGGTCAGGTACTAATACTGGATGATTGGTCCTGGATCACAAATAACACTCAGAAAGAATATTAGTCCATATCTGTCTGTGTGGCTCAGAGAAGGCTAGGGTTTAACACGCAGGCTTCCTTCCTAAAATAGTGGCTTACATACATTTTTTTTCTTGAGATTTTACGTCAGAGTTAATAGCTTTATTAATTTTATACCGGGTGTTGTTGTTAATAATCTAAATTATAACAGGATATAATAAAAGTAAAATGCTGCCACAATAACTGTAGCCTATAAGCCCTCTAGAGTAAGCTTTATTTAATAAAGTGCAGTTTGTGCTGTACATGTTTGCTTTATTAAACCTGTAGCAAAAAGGACAGAACTACCAGTGTCACAAGCATCTTTTTCTATTCTGTGAGGATTATACTATATGTCCCAGTGTCTCTAATGGATAACGTGTCAAGTATCAGCTCACAATGTAGAAGTGGTATCTGGATTCTTTTGCACATGGTGTATTTCTAAAGTATTCAGAATTATTCAGGCATTATGATTTTATCTCGTTTTATAAGGTACCAAGTAATACATGGGTAGTATACATATAATACATGAGACTGACGTAGAGAAGAGGGTGAAAGAGACACAGGCAGGCGTTGTCTAGCTTCTCAACCTCAGCAGATGTAATCACATTCTGAGCCTCAGTCTTCAAACAGCATTACTGCTTTTAACTGTCACATACATTGAGAAGGATCCTATGCCTCTGCTTGGAGATTAGAAGTACACATATCTCCTTATTACCAATCAAGAAGCTAAAGGGGGGGCGGAGAGAGAACCAGACACAAAGTAAGCATTCTGACAGAATCTATTAAGGAGATATGAGAATTGGCTTCTGATATGTTTAAAAATGGCTTCCCTCCTGCTGTATTTTTACTGATTGAGTTAGCTTTAGTCAACAGTAGTTTTCTTCTGGAGGAATTTTCCAGGTGACCCTACCCGCTAATGGAAAGAGCTCTTTCATTTGTTACTCAACTAAAGGTTTTTAGTAATGCTAATTATTTTACTGATCTGACGTTGAATAGAGCAGGGCATTTGATATTTAATTCAGCGCTGGTTCTCCTATCAGCTGTAACAGGGTGCAGCTCATGCAGTGCAGCCCTGGTGAGTTTATCTGCGTATACTAATGCTAGTGGCTGGATATTTCACTGTTAATATTTTATTTATTTATGTGTTTTTGCTCTTACATTTTTCCCACATCAGAGTGATCAGGCTGTTGCACCAAGGGAGGCTTTCGTTCTTCCCGCTTCACATCTTAAATAAAAAAAAATAGATAAAAAGCATATATCTGGTTGGTTGTAACAGATGAACTTTGTAGACTGTTTAAAAGGAAGGTTCTACCTCTTACTCCAAATGCAGTCAATCAACCAAGGCATGTTTGCTGCCTGTATTTGGCTTCTTTAGCTATGCAGTGGAGCTGTGAGACTAATGCTGTTAGCAAGTGTGGATGCTTATGTTCCACCAATTAGTATTGTATTACTATTGCAAGCTGCTCTCCTAAGTAAACAGACACAGCTCAAACCACATCAGGGTTTGAACAGATTCAGGCACAACCTGTCGGCTCAGGTCCAGCTTCTTTCCAGCCAGCATCCCACTGGTCTCCACTCCTGAACTACTCTGCACAGCTAGACCAGGATTATACTGTACCACTGTAAATAATCTGTACATAATACATTGTTTACTGTAAGAACTCGTTAATGCCAGAACTTTACAGAAGGAGGAATACACCTTAACATTCAGTGGAAGTCAACATGAAGATGTTTTTTTTGGATCATTTTTAATGGTTTATTCATGTACACACGATGGACAGCTGCTGTGTTCAAATAATCAAGTAAACGAAAAACCCACAAAATGGAGAACGTGTTTTTAATTGGATACCATATGACAAGCTGCTGTACTGTTGTTTGAACATGGAAAAATGATCCTTTATAAAGTGTAGTATACCATACACAGTCAAACAATTATCAAAGCAAACACCAAATATATCCTGGCCGATCCTTTGCTTTTAAGATCTGTGAATTTCATGCCTTGTTGGTATGGCACATGTGAGTTGATCTCCTGACCCCTGCTGGTCTCCATCTGCCAGGAGCTGAAGGATGTCCACCACAAGGACCAAATGGCAGCAGCCCGAGGCGTGCTGCAGAGGAATATCCCCATGCTCTACACTGCGTCTCGCGCCTGCTTGCAGCACCCGGACGTGGCCGCCTACAAGGCCAACCGTGACATAATCTATAAGCAGCTGCAGCAGGCAGTCTCCGGCATCTCCAATGCCGCCCAAGCTACGAGCAGTGAGGACTCCACCTTTGCCCAGTCTGCTGGAGGAGGAGAGCTCGCCGGAGCCCTCAACAACTTCGACGTGAGTATTTATTGATTCAGGCCTCTGAGGCTTGGTCCATATTTTTAATAAGTGTCTCAGCGTAGAAGTGCTGATCTAGTATCCTGGTTCCTGTAATGTTTATTGATCTATTGGTTTATTATGATGTTACCAGCAGGGACTAGAGCTTGAAATATTGCCCAGTGTTTGGTTTCAGAATGCAGCTTTTATTTTGCATTTTCACATCGTTTTTAGTTAATTGCATGCCTCCCCTGCATTCGTTAGCTGTTTAATGTCTCTCTGGTGCCAGCCATGTTTGTTGTTGACCTAGAGACCCACAAGCCGAGTGCTCATGGGGAAATTTGTGACACAAATGGCCATTTGCTTTAGAAATGTAAATGTATTTCAGTCAAGCACCTTTTTTGTATTTATTTTGTCAAAAATATTTTGATATGGGTGAA
The DNA here is from genome assembly GCF_029633855.1 of Hoplias malabaricus. Classification (NCBI taxonomy): domain Eukaryota; kingdom Metazoa; phylum Chordata; class Actinopteri; order Characiformes; family Erythrinidae; genus Hoplias; species Hoplias malabaricus. The sequence continues at coordinate 16,787,575 of NC_089803.1, read as the reverse complement.
ATATTTGATGCTCTGTATTAAGACATCAAATTTTAGGATGAAGGCTTAATTCAGATAGCCGAAGGTATTCCACACTAAACGCCCATGTCCTGTGGCAGGAAGCAGATTCCATCGTGTACATTCTCACTTTTTTAAATTTATTTATTTATTATTTCTTTTTTTTTTTTTTTTTTTTTAAATGCCTTTTAGACTGAGCCAAAAAATTCAGTGTGAGCGGACAAGCTCCACTATGCCTCATTCTGGGGCTGGACGATATGCCCAAAATCTCATGATAAATTTCTTAGATTTGGTTGATACATCATAATTCCATTATTGATATGAACAATATAAAAGCCATGGAAAAGCTGCCAAGAACAAACAAGAAACATGGCATCACCTTCAAACATAAACCTCTTGGCTTTGTCAAAATTATTATATTTTTACCATCTTTTAAAATTGAGTGAAATGAACAGTGTCCTGTAATGCCCGTCAGTGATAGATGCTGTTAAATTATATATATTGAAGTACTGAAGTACTTTAAAAATAATATGATATTGTGATTATATATTGATATTAAATTATAGTCTTCCAGAATACTCATTCCCCCATGATGTCTGGAGAATCTGGTGTGGAGGTGTCCCAGAGTGGTCTTTCATGCATGCAGCTGTGCAGGAGAAACTCTGGAACATTTCCTACACCATTCTCATGCGCTTTTTGGACTTTATCCAGGGTCTTTACTCAGGCACTACAAGGATAAAGTCCAACAACGAATGTTGTGGGTGAATCGCTTTCACAAATGCTTCCTGCGGGTAAACTTTGGAGCATTTCTGGATTACCGTGCATATGTGAATGGTGCACTAGTCATGTCACTGTTCCACTGTTCTGAAAGCAACTAATTAAGAGGGTGTGCCAGTTTGCATTGAAGGGAAGGCATATTGAACTGGCAATTTGTGGTGGAACAGAAAATTCGATAAGGAACTACAGGTATAGATTATCAGCTGTGAGTATGTTGGTGTTGGCAAATGGGTATTTGACAACTGTCCATATAGTGAACTGTAGTCATATTCTCCTTTTTAGACCTTTAAGCAAAGCTAAACGTAGCTTCTTAGTCGGATTTCCCATTCCACCTTAAATGCTCTATACAACTTGGAAATATTTTCTGTACCCTTTTCTCCCCATAGAATGTCATAGATTCATGCGGACGTCCTCCTCATCCAGAAGCAGCACAGTAAATAATTTCTATCTTTTGTCCGTGTGGGTCCATGTGGTTTGATGTGGTGTTGTACTACTCGCCCATAAGTAAACCCTGCCCAAAAGTAAAATGCACTCTGCTATTTCTTCGCTTGCAAAAGTTGCCACAAGTTGATTGCCTGTTGCTCCTGCTGAGTATTTATTTTTTTATCTTTTCCTTCGCAACATACACTCAGTTTCAGGAGGTGACAATACCATGCAACTGGACAATGGCGCAGGGAGGAAAGTCGACCCAGACTAGTAACCTTTACTCTCCTGCGATCTGTGTTTTCTCTTTTTTTTTTCCAGTTTTTCCAACATTCTCTTACCCTTCAGTTTTATTTGGTTCTTCATTTATTTTCTAAACGCTCTCACACAACTGCCAACAGTAACATGTTTGCGTCTGTTTTATCTGGCCTGTAAGTGCACTACATATGGCATGAGCTAATGGCTTTTGCACCGTTTGCTGTGCACTCTGCCAGTTTGTGAGGCTTGTGTGTTTAGCCTTGAACTTGAATTTTCTTTTCAACAGAAGCACGTTGCCAGGTGTTTGTGTGAAATTTTAAGTTGGCATAGATTGTAAATTCAACTGTCAGCAGAGACTCAGGTGCAGCTCAGATGAAGAAATAAGTTACAAAAATGTGTAAGCAGTCTGTCGGACCACCGCAGGGCTTTTGTAAACGTCCTGAATTTTAATCAGCAAGTCTTGTAATGGAACACAATTGAAAAGCAGCTCAGCATTTGAAGACATTTGGAAAATTGGCCAGTGACATTTTAATGTGAAGGCAAAATCACAAACTCTCTCACACAGGAAAAAATACCCCTGCCCCCTCCACTGCTAAGCAGTTGAAGTATTTCATCGTTTTAAAAGATGAAATCATAAAGTAAGAGCAGGGAATGGATTACAGAGTTTTGAAATGTGTGGTTGGGTGGTGCACTTGCGTTGAGGATGCTGTGATTTCAGAAGGCCTAAGCTGTTTGCCGAGCAGCAGGAGATGAACCTGTTGAGACAGCCCCCCCCCCCCTCCTTTCCTGCGTGACAAACACTCAGCACACACTCCTGACGATAGCGGCGAGAGCCAGACAAATGCTCCAATCTGTTTGCACACCCCAGATCTGATTGAGCCTTGGTGGGGATGCGATAATCCGGGATTGAATCAGATTAAATTCATATGTCCAAACAAAAGCTGGGCCGCTGACCTCTCGGAGTCAGTCAGGTTTGATTTGTTAATCCTTGATTGTTTATCTAGTGATGGGCAGCGAGGAAGGCCGTCGAAGTTTGACCCGAATGTCGAACACACTGCATCGACGTAAAGAATGTTGGGTCTTAAGCTTATGGGGATTTTGTAGGGACTGAGTGGCTCGCTCCTTAGAGATGCGTCGTCTTTCTGAGCTGAAGACACAGAAAGGTCAAATTCCTTTCACCTGTACTTTAAAGTGCAAATCCGGTTCATTGTTGCTGCCAACAATGGCTCCTCTGTTAGACTAATTATTCTGTTATGCTCGCTTTGTACTTGTTTGGAAGGGAAAGCAACGGTGTTCGTTATATATGCTAATCTTTCCACAATTGAGACAGAGTGACATAATACATTTGGATGATATGCATAAATTGAAACTTGTTGCCATAGCAATCTATTAATCTTAGCCTACCCATTCATTTTGATCTGCAGGGTAGGTGTGTACAGGCTTGCTCGTTTGTAGGTACCAATCAAAATAATGGGTACCTTTTAACCATATTAGGCATGCAATATTATCTGGTAATTGTAATGTATGTCGGTGTAGGGCAGCGTTACAACATGGCATTGATCAGTGATCCACTAACGGCTGTTTGACTTAAATTTTAAAGTGGCCATGTTATGAAAAATGTGCATTTCTACATTAAAGTGGAAATATTGAGCCCGTGAACCCACAAACTGAAAGAATACCACTCATTTTTCAAAAATATATTTATTTTTCCTAAGTCAGAATGCATGGAATAGCAAGCCATTCTGACTTAGGTACTGCTGTTTATGTAGAGTTCAGACACTACAATTTTCCCTCCCCTTCATTTGACTCTTACAGCACTGGAGCCCCGATTACGCGAGAGCTCAAAGACCAGCAGAACGTAAATCAAGAGGGCAGGGAAATGAGCACTGATTAAATATGGACCAAAAAAGGAATGGAGAGGAAAGATAAACGAGTGAAAATGGCTAAAAAAAAGTTGCTTTTCCTTATTCCACACGCTGAATTGAGTTGTGGCTCAGTTTCATTTAAAGGAACAGGCGCTGAAACCGGTTGTTCTGAACAGGGCAGCTTACACAGGAAGGACACTACTGCGGTGTTTGATCCTTGTGGTAATTTAGGTAAAATTTATTTTACCATTGATTTTATAAATTATTTTTTAAGTCATTATTTAATGATTAGTTCATGTCTTAAAAGATTAGCCTGGATCTCCCACTTAATCTGCAACATCCCTAATTAGTGCTCGTCCCTTCGTGAGCAGCATCTCTACGACGTGGTACAACGGACGGAGCCGTTTCATCTAGACAAATGGAGCTTCTAATTGGAAGAGTGAAGCTACGAGTCAATTTAAGCTGCTCTTGGCACAGCGATGCATTGCTCTTCACAGGTGCTCCCGTCTCGCCTGCTGCAGAATGAGGAGAGAATTGAAAATCAAATTCTCCCACCCTTGCCTCAGCGCGTGTGGAAATGGCACCAGCAAAGGCGAGTGAACTCTTCTCCAAGGAGAACACAGTTCACCATCCTCTTCCTCCTCTGTTCTCCCTTACGCCCGATTTCTCTTGAAGCTGAGCGGGGTGTGGGCGCCGGAGAAACGCACTCCTGCCCCCACTGTGCACTGTGCCAATTAATATGTGAAGTTCTGGGTGATTGTGCTGCCACTGAGCGAGCGTGCGCTTCCCAGTGTGTCTCCAAACTGCCGGCTTTTTGTTGCACTCTGAAGTGCTGAGCTTTGGGACTGCTTAAGTCTTGCTCTGATCCTAAAGGCTGCTCAGTCTCAGGGGCGCTCGTGCACACGCGCTCTGTGACATGACAACACGGAGGGGGCTGCTTTCTTTCCTTTTCCTTTCCTTTGCTTCTCTTTTCTGTATTTTAATCTTTATTTTATTTTATTTATTTATTTATTGAGTCTTTTCCCCCCTCATACTCCCCTTGCACCTCATTTTTGGGTGTTGGTTTTCTTTGTTTCTAGTGTTTGAGTAGTTCAGGAAGTTTATGGATTAATGCAGTATTTGAGTCCTCAGGGCTACACAAGGTTTTATTTATTTATTTTATTTTTGTTTTATACACTTTCCTCTGCTCATTTCATATCTCATTCCTCCTGCTTGGTGTTTACTCTTTTTTTCACTCTTGCTAGGTTTTCTTTTTGCTCTCCTTCAAGTTCTATCTTTCACCCTCATTCAAGCTAATTATATATATATATATATATATATATATATATATATATATATTTTCTGCACTACGTCCAGAAATTACTTATCACTCTACAACAAAGAAAACTGCATTCCTGCTTTTTTTTTTTTTTTTTTCATTCTTCACGCATTTGTCAGTGCTTTAAAATGCTCCCTCTGTTTCACATGTGGATGGCTATATCAGTCGTCTCTCTGCCGCCCGTTTTAAACGCCGGCTCTTGCTGTCAGGCCGATCATACTGCGCCCAGCGGGGCTCGCAATGGGATCAGAGCAGCGTCCTACACTCCCTGCAGCTCCAGCCCAGGCTTCCTTCAGCTCAAACCCTGCCGCACCTCAGCATGGCAGTACATGTGTGATTGACCTTGATGATTAGCTCATGAGCTGTACTGGGTGTTTTCGAGGAGGAAATGTAAAGTCTGAAATGTACAGTATTGTATCCCTCAAGAACCGATGCACTGGAGGATTCGGCTCTGATCATAGGAATACTGATAATTTAATCGTCATCGTAATTCAACCTCTGATCTCGGGTATTCCTCCTGCCCGGCTGATTTCACTCTTTTATGCTAACTCGAGAAAGGTGTGTTGATTTAAGGTTATCTCAATACAGTGCAAATGATTAGTACTGAAGCAGATTGATTATGCAATTACTTGTCGTAGTACAATGTGCGAACTAAATGTGTCTCCTGCACTTAACCCACATGAACACACACACACTCACTAGTGCACCCAGAGCGGCAGGCAGCCATCCCTGGCGCCCAGGGAGCAGTTGTGGGTTCTGTGCCTTGCTCAAGGGCACCTCAGCCATGGCTTGAGGGAGGAGGACAGTGCTGTTCCTTCACTCCCACCACCCACAATTTACCTGCATTTTCAGATTTGTATGAATTCCGGTGAAGATTTGAAGCAAAATACATTAATGTATGTGTTGGAGTTGGGTGGGACTCAGATAATATCATCTACAAAAAGGGAGTGCCACAAAAGTGTTTGGCAACCTCTTAGTGCTGGGAGATATGATCACAAACATTACTGCTCACTGACAATAGCTGTACTGTTCCTATGGTGATGTGGTTATGCTTGTGTTGAAACAGACTAGTGGTATTAACTTTGGTCACTGCAGCTGTTTTTCAGTGTTTACGTTTCACCTGTTTAGGTTCAGAATCATCGTCACTAAAGTCAAAACATGTCCAAACGAGAAACAGCATCTTACTTTGTTGCTCGGTTGGCTTCTGTGTTTAGGTTCTCCATTTTGCTTCCATGTGACAGATTGGATGGCACAGAATCGGGTGACTACATGCGCAGTGGAGTGGTTTTAAGGGGAAACACATGAATGCACAGTGGGGGACATTTACAAAGGAATTAACATAAAAATTGATATAATCTTAATTGGCAAAACTGTGTTGTTTAGATGTTCGGAATGTCTGTTGCCCAGCCATAGATTCACCCTTCTAAAGTAACAGAAAGATCACGTGTGAGCGTACCAGCCGTGCAGCATTGTTTTACCTAGTACCTAGACTGAATCCTGGGGGCAGCCATCAGACATGCCTTTTAATTAGAGCTGGAAAAGCACCAAGAGAACTCTAGGACCAGGTTTGAGATGGACTCATTATATAAAGTAGTGCTGTGTGAAAGCCTTCTTTATACAGATAACATTTCTTGAGGATGTAGACTTAATTTAGTTTTTAGTTAAGGTTCATAAAGATTTAATTCTCATACATGGAGAGCACTGGGTGATAAATCTTCATCGATGCAAATGAATTGAGGCCTGTTTTAAAATAATACATTTGCAACTAGCCGAGCCTAACGATTTAACATAACGGTTAATAGTACGTCCTGATTTTCACTTTCCCAATCAATGAGCAGTGGGAAAGAGAGACAAGAAGATTTTTTCTCTCTCTCTCTCTCTCTCTCTCTCTCTCTCTCTCTCTCTCTCTCTCTCTCTCTCTCTCTCTCTCTCTCTCATATAGCAGCGAGTGTGTCTCTCCAGCTCCGTTCTCACCTGGTCCTGCAGGAGTCCTCTCAGGTCCTTTCACTCTCCTCCGTATCGATTGCGTTGTATTCCGTGATTGGCCCTACTTCTCTTTGACCTTGTTTGCTCCATACTGTTCTGGCGGAGTTATAAAGGCATAGAGAAGCGGGATCGATCTCAGCACAGCAGAAATATTACCTTATTACTCTGCCTCTGCTAATGATACCCAGCCGTGATGAAATAAAACCCCCTGCACTCTCAGTGCTGCCAATGCGCTCAGGTTCATCGGGGTGAGAGAGAACCCGTTTAGTAGTACATGTCTAATATGACTAGATGGCATTTGGCGAGGCTGTCGAGCGGTTTTGGAGCCTCAGAGCCGCTGGAGCGCTTAATCTGTGACGAGAGCTGTTTAACTAAATTGAATTGGTTGTGTCATATCGACAGTTCTGGCGAGTGGCAGAAGGGGTTGCTCTTGAAGCAGCTTTTCAGAGGCGTGCTGATGGAACTGCCGAGCGCAACACACGTCTGCTCTCCCCTCCGCTGCTGGGCTCGGTCTGCTTTAATGGGGGAGTTCTGTGCTCCAAAGCATGGAAGCCTTCATAGATTTGCAGGGATCATTACAGGGAAGTGACTGATCGATACTTTTCCCTTTTTTAGTTCTTGTTTTGCAGCATGTTCTCCCTCGCAAACCACAGTGAAATAGTAGAAATTCAGGCAGTAAGGCATATCATTGCAGTGGGACTGTCCCCAGAGGTGGATCTTAGTCCTCGCTCTGGATCGGGAACGCTGTCGCACTTTGAGTAAAAGGTGTTTGATAGGAGCATCTGTGTGGCAGGCGTGGGAGCCAGTTCTCTTAATGTCCTCATTCAGAGCTGCTGGAGCTGTCAGTAGTTATCGCTGTAATTGTGTAAATTATCAGTTTTCTGTGGTTTATTTTGGATCAAGGATTTCAGATTATTTTAATATTAATTGAGGATTAAAATAAATAAACATCTAGTTATTTTGACAGTACTAAATCGCGATCGCATGTTTGAGCAGATGCACCCTCACTTCACCTCTCCATCCAAACGGTAGCCTAAAATGCAGAGTGACTGCTAGTAGCCAAAGTGCTGGTAAGTATTAGCATGTGTGTAGAAGAGATTATTTCACAGGCTTAGGGTGACGGCTGGTCAGACTGGCACAGAATCTCCACCAAACATCTCTCTTCGAGGAGTCATTTGCTGTCTAGAGCTGTGGCTCACATGCATAGACTGCTCTCTTTCTCACTCATCTGTCTCTCGGCTGCCATCCCTGCTTTCGCCTTTTGGTAAAGAGCTGTCAGAGCTATCCAACCCATTGTCTGGGTAGACTACTCGCTCACTGAACTAACTCTAGTTGTGTTCGCCTGTGAGCCCTCATGGCTGTCATCCAAGAGTGGATCAGCCTGAGCCACACATTTTTGAGCAGCTATGCAGGGTGGCTGTAGATTTTTCAGCTCGTCCTACAGCACAAAGGCAATTAAGGACACAGGTTCAGGTGCAAACAGCTACTCCCATTATTTCTTACAAGACCTGGTTTTGAGCCAGAGTTAGACCTAACAAGTGAAGGCAAAGATCCACTAGAGAGAAATTCTGGCCCCTGGTAGTGCTTGGAAGATGCTGTTTTTGAGAAGGTGACAGCTCTGGTCACTGTTAAAGGTACAGGAAAAGTGTCTCAAACACAGGAGGGCAGTAGTATTCTTAAACCCTTCTTTTAAATGTAAAATTCTGTAGGAGGATTAATGCAAACACAAATGTCAAGATGAGTGCTAACAAATAAAGAGAATTAGCCCAGTAAGTGTTCATTTGTTTGGCTGGAATTTTAAATGACGCTCCAGCGAGGAGCTAGAGTACATTCTCAGTGACACACACAGCCACTGCAGAGCTGAGACAGAGATGGATTCGCTGGTTCATGTGTGATATGAACAGCCTCTTGTGTATCATTGCTGTAATTTAGGAAATACAAAATGCAGAGAGCTGCATCTGTCTCCTTGTCAGACACACTATTATTTCAGGATTTTAAACACTGCAAGTAGAAAACTAGAATATTTTGTGAAAAGCTCTAAGCTGACAGAGCATGCATACGTTTTCGTGGTATCTGTGAGGTGTAAATGCTGTAGTTTTCAGTGGTAGCACAGAGAACGAGTTTGTGTTTTTGTTTGGAAACAACGGGTTTGCTTAATGGCTAAACCTTTAAAGTAATGTTTGTGCCAGTCCTAGTTATTGCACTGGTAGAGCCAGTGTCCACTCTTATTGATGGACAAGGATCCTTGAAAATCCATTGGAGTGCAGAGTGGGAGGCCACATGGGCACAAACACAGACAAAGCAGAAAGAAGCCTGATTTTGTTGTAGTTATGCAGCCAGATGGCGTCTGCCTTAATCACAGTAGAAAGTGTGTTTGTGTGTGTGTGTACAGGAATGAGAGTACATGAGGCGGTGCACGAGTTGAGGGGTGTGGATCTGTAATTTCCTGGTGACCATGCAGAAACTTCAGCTCACACACACATTTTTCCACCTCGCTTCTTCTTCTCGCTGCCTAATTTCCAGCCGAAGCAACTTCGCAGTGAGTCAGAGAGAGAGAGAGAGAGAGAGTGAGAGGGATGCTTGTTGCCATGGCAACATGACACAAGCAAAGGAGGTCAGACGAGAGCAGGCTAATAAACTATCTTTTTTTTTTTTTTTCATTGTTTAATAAAAAGATGGCTACTAGCCAGAGCTGTTTATTTATTTATTATTTTTATGTATTTATTTACTGCTAATTCCTGGCTGATGTCTCAGTGGTCCACCCCCCTCACCTTATCCAGACTCAAACAGGTTTTCTCCCCTGGTCTTTGTGGAAGTGCTGCCTTTTAAAACGCAACAGGGGACAAAGCAAATGTCATCCAGAGACACGGAAAAGAAAAGAAGGGTAGTGGAATAAACTAGGGGCGTTTTTCGTATGCAGAACGGCATTCTCTTGCCCAGGGCTGGGCTCAAATAGCTTTAAAGTTTTTTCCCTCTCTCTGACTGAAAAGTGTGCTGTTTACCTTAGCAGTACTCCCAACTGGGGAGAGAGCGAAACTTGACAAATACACAGTGATGCTGCACATCTTAGACATGCCAGATACTGCGTCTGTGCTGTGATTAAAGGGACAGGATGCCCCAACATGAACATGGTGAATATTCAGAACTTAGAATAGCCCTGAACTGAGGGTTTTATATATATGTGTGTGTGTGTGTGTAGGCCGCTTGTGATGGAGTGCGGGTCCAGAGGGGACTTCTTAAGGGAACAGACTGGCTAATGCTGATTGAAAGAAGCCATTGGCCTTAAATGGCATCATCATTTCAGAGCGTTTGAATTATTGATTCTTCTAGTTAATGAAGGCCACAAGATCTGGCTTCTTTTCTGCAACATTGATACTGATTGTTGGCACTTTGTGAAGCGTGATTTTCAGCCACCCACTGTTTTTCTTTTCTTTTCTTTCCCCCCCCCCCTCCATTTACCATATTTTTATTATTATTTTTTCTTTTATCTCCTCTTACCCCAGCTCTCATAGCTACAGGTGTCAGCCATGGCTCTCTATATGGCGATTATGAAGACCGTTTAACTGTCAAAACCCTTCCCTTTGGCCCAGTGTCTGGCATGTCTGGGCATGTCACATTCTCCTGGCGGGGCAAGAAGTGGAGCAACTGGACAAGAGTCAGTGTTTCTGCCTGCGAATGTAATCCATTTGTACATTTCACTCACACCATTTTTTTTTTTTTGTTCTCTCTCCCCTGCAGAAGCAGATCATCGTGGACCCTCTGAATTTCAGCGAGGAGCGTTTCCGCCCGTCTCTGGAGGAAAGGCTGGAGAGCATCATCAGCGGCGCCGCCCTCATGGCCGACTCTTCCTGCACCAGGGACGACCGCCGAGAGCGCATCGTGGCCGAATGCAACTCCGTCCGCCAGGCTCTGCAGGACCTCCTCACTGAGTACATGGGGAATGTAGGTGCCCTCTTTCATACTCTGTGTTGTACGCAGACGTTTGTCCGTCTTTGGCCAAATGACTTTAGATATACACACGCGATTTTAAGAAATGTGGTTGAACGTGCCATTTCACCAGAAGTGTTAACCACATGGACAAATAAATACTCTGAATTATCCCTTCGTGCAGCCTTGCAGAATATTATAAGCATCAATCATTAAGACCGGCCTGCATCATTTTCTCCAAAATGACTTTTTTGGATGATGTGACAACATCCAAGAAACTCATCTAGGAAATAGATTAGGAATTGATTAGGATGCTCCAAGTACACAAACATTTGTTTGAGAGCTTATTTGCAGAGGCCAATATTCTGATTGATTAACAAATAATACGTTCTGCAGCTGTGCCTCTGTGTTTTTATTCCTTCACCTCTCTCCCCCTCTCGCTCTGTCCTTGGGTTTGGTTTGCCTGTTTTTAGTGCTAGCAACATCCCTCAGGAAGCTTTAGTCCTGCTGTAATGTACACCGACCCGTTCCCTTGGGAGAGGTGTATGAAAAAGGCCTGTCTCTCCTGTCCTATACTTTGCTTTTGGAGAAGGGGAGATGGTATACAGTACAGGAAGGCTCTTTATGGTGCTACAGATCGATCTGCTGAATGGTCAGCCCTGCCAGTGCTATGTTTAATTAAGACTTGCAGCATTTTGTTTGTTGATAGCTCAGTATATTGAGCATTTAACAGTGAAACGAGAAGGGCTGCACAATGCTGTTTAATTGTTAAAATACTGAGTCCCAGAAGGCCTTGGTATGCAAAACAGGCTTTTGAGAAACTGCCTTACGGTCATGTTTTTATTGAGCTACTTGAACAATATCTGATGTTCTGGAGGAGTAAAGAGTATTTCTGTCTTCATTAATGGTTTTATTTTTTTTCCACTATTAAGGCTTTATTAGCGCAGTGCACCATAGCACAGATGTTGTGGAGGTTAAATGCAGCTGCTGTTTAGTTATCTTTTTAAATATGAATTAGCTTTTGCTCAACTTTTAGTCTTTAATCACATATAATTTGAACAAACATCATAGAAACCAAATAGAAATGAATCAAGATCTTAATCGATACACGTTTGTCTCCAGATAGTTCCTTGGTTTCGCTGTAATATTTAATTAAAATACGCTTGGACCCCTTCCTGAAGCCAGTTTCAAACTTTGAGTCCACCTTCAGACTCTACCTGAGGCAAGTCAAAATCAGCTGTAATCTGAATTTCACAAGATGATCTCTGCACCTCAAACAGAAACATCACTTGGATTGTTTCTTACAATTAGAACAAAAACTGCCCCGCTATGCTAACCATCTCCATAGCAACAGTGTAAGATGAGAAGGGAATAAAACCAATGACTAATTTTTTTTTTTTTGTTTTTTTTTGTTTTGATCTGTTTTTTTTTGTTTTTTTTTTTTTGTTTTTTTGTTTTGATCTTTGTTTTGAGTTATGCAGTGATTCTGCGTAACTCACTGTGTTTAGTTTATGGGTTGGTTCTACCTGGTTTACTGTGGGATGTGTTCCCCACTTCAGCACGTCTTGATAATTGTTAATGAGAGTGTGGGGCGGATTCTCAGACCTCCAGGACTGCGGCACTGTGAAGAACACTGCTGTACAGTAGAGTTTGTGAAGTTTTTGGAAACCGTGCTGCCTCCCCTGAGTTTGCAGCTCAATGGACAGGAGGATGTGTCTGCTGTTGAGTGAGCAAATGAACAGCCTGGGGTTTGATTCACACGTCTCCATTGCATTCGCTCTCCCCGTGGATGGGTCTTCAGTTGCAGTCTTACTCTAAGCTCATATTCTTCTTCTGAATTATTATTATTATTTTTTTTTCTTTAAAGTGACCATAGAGCTAATGGATAACAGCTTTATTTCAATTTTTAAATTAAATTCTCGTCCAATACGGAACCTGACTGGAAACTAGGCTGCAGAAACGGCATGTTTGAGTTGATTGCGTCTGTCCTGTAAAGGAAACCTGTGATTTTGTGGGCTTAACTTTTCACCCTACAGCAGCTTAAAGGAACGCTAGGTGAGATTTGTTTTATTTATTCTCTCCTGGGTCTCCCCTTGTGTCATTAATATTTACAGCACAGTACTGAAATCGATGTGAATGAGGAGGGAGTTTCATAGTGCAGCTACATTATTAAATAGTCCAAAAATTACATAGTGCATTTTCTGCTGTGCTGAGCATGGAGGTGCAAACACAGAGGCTCTGTTCTCACTCTTACACTCATTTGAAGCATCACAGCAATTTTAAAGCTGTGTAAAATAATAGGAAGTATTCCTTTTAATGTGTTGAGGTTGAAACTGTAAAAGTGAAAAAGCACTTATGCTTTTTGGTAACAGCAGTGTGTGTGTGTGTGTGTGTGTAAATTTTCCAACCTTTTAAGGGAATCGAACCCAAAACTTCCACTCCCAAGCCTTTCAATACAAATATTTAACAAATTTTTTTTTTTCCAAACAAATGGTTCTATTGATTAAAAAGAAGTTGGGAAAAGGGGCATGTAAAACTTAATTTGAACTGTTTTTGCTTCTTAGACCTTCACACAAGTCTTGATTGGGCCTCGTGGGGAGGGGTAAGATGAGACACAAGATGTGGGCTATGGGCCAATCTTACACTAAGAAATCTCCTCTGAATTTCGTGAACTTGATGTTGTCTGGGAGCTGCTCAGTGCCTCCTCTGCTGTAATAATTGTGGCTCTGTTTATTTGTTCTCGTGTGGTGAGAAAATGTCTCATGCCGTTGGCCTTCACTGGTACCAAGGCTTCTCTAATTGATATAAAATAAACTAATTGAATAATTAAAATAAGCAGAGGTTATGAGGGATGGAGAAGCATACCATGTTCACGTTGAGTGTCTCTGGAGCGCTGCTAGTGTGGAGGTCACAGGAAGGGCAGCTATGAACAGGGCTTCCTCTATTATTGTTCACTCATTGTTTCTCTCTCTCTCTGTGTGTGTTTCTATCCTCCTGTCATTTACCAGCGAAATTGCATCTCTGCTTGATGCCTAACAATGAGAGGCAGCCAGCCAGAGATTTTTTTTTTTTCTTTTTAAGCGGCATTGTAGCTGTAATGCTTTCTTTGCTTTTTCCAGTTCACTGTAGTTCAGCGTTTCCATATGACATTTATTTTTCACAAGATGTGAATCAGAGTGTAGGTGAATGAAACAGTGTGCTGTCTCACTCTGCTGGTGCTGGATGGGGCTGACAAAACACATGCTAGTGTCACTCAGTGTCTCTCTCTCCTCCTCTCTCTCCATTGCTATCTCTCTTTCAGTATGTGTGTGTGTTTGACAGAAGACAGAAAACAAGGCAACTGCAGTCCTCGCTTTGCCTGCCAGCATAGCAGCAGCATCCCCCTCTCTTTCTCTTCCTCTCCCTCCCTCCCTCTCTCCTCACACTGAGCTGACACCTCCCGCATGGCTTATTGCAGGTTGTTCACGACTTCAGACCTGCATCCGAGGCTACGACTGCTGTGGATTCCACTGTCATTAATGTCCACATTTAGCTCCTCAGCGTGGAAGCTGAAGAAGCGTCAGTTTGATATCATCTGAGGGAGGGAGGGGCGGGCGGGATGGAATGACGACGACGACGACACAGCTCTGCGTGGGTTACGAAGCCGTTTAGTCAGCGTTCCAGGATGTAGCCCAAACAGTTGTAAATGTCACTTTATCTGTTTGGTTGCATTTTGTTCTTCCATCCCTAATAAGTTGCGGTTATTAGTTGTTGCACAGATACTGTATTATCTCTCATTCACAGCTCAAAGACGCAAGTGAAGTTACAGATGCTAAAGTTTGAGATATTTTATTATGCTTTAAATTTGATTCCAATTTGGTGTATTCATCAATGTATTCAATAGTCTCTAATACGTTTCGTCATGAAGAGATTCTAATGTGCTGTCCCAGTGTAACTTCACAGGTTTCAGATAGTTGGTAGAAGACCAAGGAGCTATATATTTCATATACATTTCAGAATAGTTTGTAGTATTTGAATGCACACTAATATATAGCCTCACTCTTGCCGCCCGGCCCCCAGACAGCCCTGTGCTCCACCCCCTAACGTTCATGTTTACAAATACTTTAATGATTTATTTATGTTTGAATCTCGCCAAGCTCAAGAAAAATCTCTGATCTTAAGGGTTAACAATGCACTGGAGACCTGCACATGACTGGAATGGAGAAAGCGCCACAGATTGATTCCAGAAGCCAGGACATTAGTCATGAATATATGACTTATCAAGTGGTGTCCAGAGTCGATGGATTCCATCTAATAAGCCGGTCACGTGCTCCTCCACTTGGCATATGACCACGGCTGCATGAAAAATGCTGATATAATTGGGCAGAGCCTGTAGAAATATCCTGTCCTCCCCCAAGCCCTCTGTTGCCGTTTGTATGCCCGAACTCAGATGACTGTCACAAAGCCATATGTCCCTAAAGAGCGGCCCTTTCTGCTGAATACAGATGAGCGACGTTGTGCTTGTTGGGCCCTTTTTGGTCCTGGTTATTGCTCATGCTCTGAGCTGCCAGTTTGTTTTAGCCGAGCCCTTTCAGAGAGCAGGTTTTCTCCTTGAGTAGTGCTGTGTACTCCCTGTCCCAGTGCCCAGCCCTGGGCTTCTATTCACCCCTCAAGCAGAGTGGACATGACAGGACTTTAGCTGCTCACTCTCTTCAACAGCACAAACAGATGAGGGTAGGGATTCGTCCTCAGCCGTGGTCTAGGCTGCGAGAGGGGCCTTTTTTAAGAGACCATGTAGCATTTAGTCCAAGGGGCAATCTCGTTCTTTACCGCAACCTCTCCAAGTCTCATTCCCTTCCATCCTTTATTTCTGGCCTGATTTGTGCACGCTCTACCCACAAAAATAAAGATTTTTATCCTAATGATAATATGGGGAGAATAGTACATAAACTAATTTTCTAAAAATGCCACTATCTAGAATGGGTTTTTTAGCATATCGTTTTAAACTAAAAGCTAAATGCCATCAAATGTAATTAAATTGCACTTACATTTTCTCATTATGTTGACTAGGATTGTTGCCAGAGTCATTTGGGTCTAATTTATTACGCAACCTTTATTCTTCTTTTTTAATTCAGTGTTATTTATTTGTTTATGTATTTATTTTTAAGATCATGTTTTAAGTGTGGCAGAATTTTGAAGTTTCTTCTCGTGCATTTTTCCTGAGTCATCTACAGAGACAATTCACCAGCAGCGTTTCTTGTGCCAACATTGAACCCATTAAGCAATGAGTTAATTTATTCCAGCTTCCAGAGTCACCGAGGACAGTGGTGCTCTTTGGTTTCCTGGAGTCCAAAAGTACCCCTTTGCATCTCCCTTTCTATAAAAGATCATTCTTTAGTTCATTTTCAGTGAGAATTTCTATTAAGTGATTCGATTTTCATTTTCACCTCTGATCTTGTTTATTAAAGCTTATTCTATTTCAACATTCGTACTTAACAGCTTCTTGGTAACTGTACCTTCCTTTTAGGGCTCTAGCACCGTTTATTTGTCCCAATACAGTACTTAAATGTGATCCTTTTTCATCTTCTCTTAATGTTACTCTGATAGGTGGCCGTACAGGCGATGTTCACAATTGTAAAGAAAAAAAAATCATCTTCAGAATGCTGTGTGCAATGGTTTTACACAATGGAGAGAACTCCAAACATTGAAAAGCATGAACTGAAAGGAGGATTGCTCTGTTCCTGCTCTAAAGCTCTAATTACATTACTGAAAGTGCTACAAAACTAAACAACTCGAGTTACAAATTAGTTTCTGTGGTAATTCAAACGTGTTAAGCTTCATCCAACTACAAACAGTCGTTTTTCTTCTCCAGCATACCATTCCACCTTAAGAGACAAAGAGCTTTGGAACATGAACAAACTGCATTTCTCCACAATCATAAACTTCCCTTTTAAGGTTGTGTTTAGGTGCCCACCAAATACATTAATACCTTGACTTATGTGTTTTAATTCATAGCTCAATTTGCTTGTGTCCAATTAAATTTACCAATTAAAATGAATTGAAATGCTATTAATCCGTTCAAGCCCCCCAAAATAGTTTCTGCTTTTTTTTTTTAATAAGAAAAATTTTCCTTATAAATAACAATGCATTATAAACAATAGTACATAATAAAATGGATGTAAATAAATCTGGTTCTGTTAAGTGTATTTACCTTGAAGATGACACAAACATGCTGGTGGAGGTGGAGGAGATCGGCGGCCTACCGAGTGACAAGTGGCGTAAGCTCGCTCGTAACTCGGATCTCGTCTCGCATCATAAAGCAAAAAAAATCGACTGAGCGATGGCTCGTATCTCAAACTCGTACACTCCGAAAAGTTGATTCACTCGTAAGTCAATGTTCCACTGTGTAGTAAACAAGACCGGATCTTGTTTTGAAGAGATTGAAGAGCATTTTTGCTTCCATTTTGTTTCAGACATTAAAATACTATACTGAAACGCTAGAGGAGGGGTATTCACTCTGTAGGACGAGGGGGCGGCGGTGAAGACTAAAGGATTTGAACTCTTTGTTTTAAGTGAATTGCGGTCATTATTAAGCAGCATGAATTTTTGACAGCCTGTGGTTTTACAGCTCGTCTTCGTCCAAAAGCTGAAGTCTTCAGTAATAGGGCCGTTTCTAAACTGCTGTCTTAACTGTCATTTTTAGAGCTCTGATGTGGAGCTGTAGTCAGTTGTTTGCAGAGTGAACAGAAAAAGTCTCTTTTAGATTTATAGTATCCCGTTGCTCAGTCTGGATAATGTAGATTTTCACTCACAGCTGTATCTTCACCATTGGCTAGGCTTATACACGTCTTAGGGCTCGTTATATACATGTCTGTGTGTGTTTTGATCTCTCTATCTCTTACCCACTCACATCTCTCTTGTCTTTATAATGCTCTCTGCCATTCCTCCATTTTTAGTTTCCTTTTCACTCCCCCCCCCCTCCATTTTTCTATCTCTCAAGGCCAGTCCAGTTAGCTATAATGAAGCCATCTCTTTCAAGACGGACTCAGTGTAACAGTGTTTTTCTGCCCTTTCTGCTTCATTTACTGCCCTGAAGTTTTAGACAGAGACTCTGGCTTTTTCATCCTTCTGATAGATATGTTGCTTGTTTATCGAAGTAGCAAGGAACAGTGTTCCCATGTTTGATGTAACGACTTGGGAGGGGACGGCTGGTCTCACTGTCCTTAATAATTAATAGCCCAAGTAAATTCAGTATTGACCTATAAAGTTTGTCAGCTGCAGAGTGGTGATACAAACGTCACTTCCTAAGCTGTCAAGATGCATACATATACCCCCCCCCCCCCGCCCTTCTTCCCTCTTTGAAATAGATTAGAGCATGCTCAGGGGAAGGCACATGTCAGAGCACTGTGTCTACTTTCTCTCGATCTCAGAGACTTGAGATGCTTTCAGCCGTACTCTCCAAATAACTATTCAAGCAGCTGCCGCTTGGTGTTGTAGTTCCACTCACGCAAACTCTCACAGACGATGCTGTAGTCAGATTTGAATTCCTTAAGGGAAGCGATGGGAGTGTTGATGCTGCTGCAGGTGCTGTTGGTGGTTCATTAAATTGAATCTCAAAATGCTTTACACAAAGAGATTAATATTGTCATAAACTGAGAATAGTGTTGATGATAAGGACAGTGCTGATACGTGGTATGAATTTGATGCCATCTCAGGTCATTGTAAAGGTCTCTAATCAGGTCTGTAGGTCTAGACTAAGGCTTAAAAGGACTGAATGGCCTTGAAAGGATGGCAGTGATGTGAATGGGATCATTTACAGCAGCTGTCTTTGTTTCTTGGACATTGATGACACAGTTAAGCACAATTGCGATATTTGTCTTGACTTTAAATGCAAAAGGTGTCAGATTGCTCAGATTGCTGTGAAATAGTTTCTGCTTTGTTTTGCCAAGTTGGCGTAGTGAATCCAACAAGAAGTTCAACTTGGATGCCTTTTAATGATTGTGTTTTGGCTTCAGACGGGGGTGGGGGGGAGGGAATAACACTTTAAATGATTTGCTCAGTGGCCTGTTGAAGACAGAGACTCAGTGGCTGCTTAGTGGGTCAGATCTCTGTTCACATGCAGTTATAGTCAACAATTTTAGTGACAGATGCTCGTATAAGTTTTCTAATGCTAACGTCAGTTTCACTGGCGCAGACAGTTGTGCTTAGTGGCAAGAGAAGTTGAGCATAAAGAGTGAGAGTTAGAAGAGGTGCTTGTGTTTGCTGAATCTTAATGGCCTCCAATTCCCTGTGTCTCACCTTGGCTTAGTCTGTTTCTCAGAAGGAGTGTTCAGCTGGTTACAAAACAGCAGGTAATTAATGGCTGCTTAACAGGCAGATTGATCAGTGCTGCTGCTGCTCTGTGTTGCTTGGTGGTGTTACATCAGAGGTGTCCATCCGTGCATTTTCTGATCTGGTGCCCTGCATTGTTCTAGCCTTGTTACAACCCACCTAATCCAGTGTAAGAACATTTTGAGGCGTTAAGTGTTGGACTGGAGTTGAGACCTAAGATGTAAGTCTAGAAACTATTCTTTAGCAGAGCGGGGGGTTGAAATGATAATTAAAGAAGTAATTGTTTGTTTGGTGAAAGTTTTTGCAGCAGCAGCGTTCTTCCTCTGTTCCCTCTAGGTTCAGCTCCTATTCCTTTAAATGAGAATGAATCACCGCTCAGTTCAGTGCGAGAGTCCATGAATGAGGAGCAGAAGCCCTGGTTTTCAGACCTTCCATTTCTTCCCCGTTCTCGTTTTCTTCATCTTTATTCTGTTGTATTGTTTTGCTCTGTTTAAACCTGATCTCACATAAACACGGGTCCAGTGCCATGTTTGGAGAGGCTCAGATGAGGGGGCAGGACCATTCTAGTGTCTCCTTTCAGTGCAAGGCGCAGTACAAAATCTGAACAGCTTTTTAAAAATGTATTATTTATTTTTTTTAACACAGAAGCTCACAGTAAAAGTTTACAAATGTTGTGCCCAATAAAATTCCATCCAAAGCACATTTGTGAATAAACTCCAGATGACGTGAGCTCCATGATCAGGATCCGATTTGGTTTTTACTTTAATAACAGTACAGTGGAACCTTTACCTACGAACTTGATCCGTTCCGTGATCCGGTTGGTAAGTGGAAAAGTTCGTTTCTCGAGTCAATTTTTCCCATTTAAAATAATGGAAAAGCAATTAATGCGTTCCAGCCCCCACCCCGAAAGTCACTTTTCTGCACTGATATATGTATACAATACTCTCAAATTAGTAAAAAATACATGTAGCGTTACTAAAAATAAAAGAGAAATACAGTGGTAACAGTAATAAAAAAGAAATAATAAAGTTGTAAGTGGTTACACATCGCTACCTTGAAGACGTGACGACTGGCTGGAGGAGTAACACAGGCACTGGCTGTATGACGGGAGGTGGGGGGTGGGTGGAATAACGGAGAGTAGGCGGTGAATGTGGGGAGACGAAGCGTAGATACGGCTTAACTTAGCACGAATTTTTATGTCTGCTATTTACACTAATGCTAAATCGCTAAAACTACAATGTGCTAATGTTAAACGCTCACTCCAGTCTGGGTGCTGGGAGACTCGCCTATTGGGGTCAGTGGCCATTTCCAGCCGCCGGCTCGGAGGAGGCTCGGGTTCGTTTCTAGAGTCGTGGTTCGTTGGTGGAGGCCAAAAATATTCAAATGCCCGGTTCGTATCTTGGAAAGTTCGTTAGTATAGGCGTTCGTTAGTAGAGGTTCCACTGTACTTTTGTTACAGCTGTTTGTATATAAAATACACTTTGTATTTAAAAAAAAAAATGCATCTGTTAGGCGTCTGTGGTTTCTGTTGAAAGGAGCGTGTTAATTAAAATGAATGTTTTTAGAGGGCAGTAAATAAATGGTCTCTGAGTGTTGCTCAGTGCTGTATGTGTACAATAATCTCCACGTGCTTGAAAATAAGACCCTAGGGTGGCGCTGCTAAAGAGCAAATTCGCAAAAGAAAGATGGAAAAATGTTATTCAAATAAATTGAGGTTTCAGCTGATTCATACCTACTGCGTCTGCAGCACAGCCCCCCCCAGACAGACCCCACAACCATAGGCTTTCCAATTCCTCATTTCTCCATGCTTTACGACCACTCTGCTCTCACTCCAATACTCAAACTTTTCCAGCTCCAAGCGTAAAACTATTTTTGGGATATTTTAGTGTTTTTGCAAATTTTGGGCCTCTTCAGATTTTTTTTCATGCACATTTTCATAATTTGCAAAACCTTGATGGGTGGGAAAACCCTCTACTGACTGCAATTTTGTTTTAGTGTGTGGTCTGGTGGGCTACAGATCCCTAAATGAATGCCAATGTGCTTTCTACTTATCTGAATTGAACTGACTTTCTTCATATGAGACTTGTGCTGACGATACCTACAGTATTTTCAGTAAAAGCAGACATGTCATTTGGGTTGTAACAATAACATATCATTATATTGCCCACCCCAATACAAACTTCCTTCATGTTTTGATGCTGACAGAGTGCATCATAAGACATGCCATTTCTTGTCTGCTACGAATCTAATTCTTCCCTCAGTGATGCTGTTCAATTATTCCCTGCTCTCATGATCTCTGCACATCACTTTGTCTTGTTTTGAACATTTCTGCCACATTTTATTAATAATGCAGTCCCTAGCCTCTGTCACAGACACATGTACACAGAAAAGACTGACTGTAATTCGCCTTGACGGTAAAGCTACTGACATTTACATTTCCCCCAGTTGAAGGCAAACATCTGCACCTGCTGCTTTCCTGTCGAGGCTGAACGTACACTTCAAGATTTTGGCTCTGATTTTGACGTTCATGATACCTTCAAGTTTCTTTTCTTTTTTTTTTCCTCGAGCAAAAACATGCCACAATTTAGACACAGCAGGAGATAGGTGAGAACACATCTTGTGAAAGACGTCCATCTCCAGCCTCCTCGTTCTGTCACTGTGGAGTACACCAGTGGTGGAGAGGAAGACCAGCTTGTAGTGAGTGTGTCAAACTGTTGGAGGTTCTGGGCCTCCTTGTTTTTTAGGATGTTAAAATAAAACCTCAAACATCCAGCAGTTAAAATATGCCAAAGTCTAACCATAATTAATAAAAACCTTAATTAATATTCCCCCCAGTGTCTATACATATTACTAAAATATTTCAATTACATTTGCAAGTTTCCAGTACTAAAAATATGAATTATTTATCACACCTTTCACTGGCCGACACACATTACAGGGTGCAGCATTTAAGCCACACCGACTGCGATCATTTTACTGGCCACTGTAATTTGTTCTCTGCATTTAACCCAATCCGTGCAGAGAAACACACATTTGCGTACATACTAGTGAACACTAGGGGGTCTGTGAGCACACATACCCGGAGCAGTTGGGGATTAGGTGCCTTTAGCCATAACCTGCCTTAATTGAACCGGTAACCTTCCAGTTACAATCCCTGTTCTCTAAGCACCAGGCCACGTCTGCCCCCTACTTAAAAAATGACAGAAGATGAACGTGACAAAAACACATAACGTACTCAAAAAAAGCACCGTTGCGGTGCAGTTGATCACAATGAAGGTAAATACAGTATTACCCACCGCTATTTTGATATGATTGCAAATGGTGTTCACACAGTGAAGTAAGAAACACCCAGGGATCTCGTTTATAAGGGTTAATCTCTTTAAAAGATAAGTTGGTGTCAGGAGTATGAAGTTATATTAGCTCTATAACTTCTGTGTTATTGAACGCATCTTGCATCATGCAGAGTCTGCTGTGGCTGAGTGTCCGCTGAGCCGCGGTCGTATGCGGCTGGTCTTGAAGTCTAGAGAATGTTACACACACCCTCAGTCTGTGCTGTTTGCTCCATCTGTTTCTATGCCTTCCATGATTTTCCTCCTTTTTGCCTCAGGCACTCAGTGATTGACACTCGATCCCATTCATGACAACTTCCTGCTGCTCACAGAGGCCTCTTCATGTACGTTCTGGATCCTTTTCACCTGTCGTGTGTGTGTGTGGTGTGGTCTTCCATTTGCGTTTAAGCCTAGGTGTCTGAAAACTAAGAATGAGGTTATGATCTGATGTTCAGTGACCTCATGCAGCCTCATTTTTCTGCCTGGAGAACTCCAGCGTTAAATCGCCTGCTTGTTAAAGCCACTCTTTAGTGCTCCTGTAGCTAACCTGTCTGCTTCTGAATTTTCCACAATCTTATATTTGTTATATTTGTGATCGTGCAATTGCATCTACCCTGGAAATGGTCAAATCATTTCTAAGCTGTGGGAGTTAACCTCATTTAAATAGGTTTGAGCTGCGCCATTCGAAAAAGGAAAAAAGGTTTTTAGCTGGTTAAATTGATCTGGACGTAATCTCATCCAAACACGTAATTAAAACAAATTACGGAACTCGCCACGTATCAAGGGAACGATTAAATGCCCCTGACATGGTGACTGTATTTATAGCCTCCCATAAAACACCGTCCTGTCACTAACAGGCTGTCTGCCTTTGAGGCTTTCCATAGACCTGGTCCTTGATCTTTCGCTGTTAAGTTCTTGGCTGTGATTGGCTGTGTTTGGCAGGTAGAAAAGTGAGAGACAGCTCTCCTCTCAGCTTTAATTGCATTTCACCAAGATGAAGAACGAGCTGGCGCTTTCTTTCTCTTGCTCTCTCGCCATTTCAGTTTTTCAGCCTTGCTCGCTAAGGGTAGGCGCATCCAGCAACCTCATTAGTGCTATTAGCTCCCGTGCTCGTGTGAAAACAGAAGTGTTCTTAATGACAATGCACACATCGCTCTGTGAACACCACGTGTGAAATGCGAAGCCGGATGGTGCCACTTGAGATTTGCATGTAAACTGTGACTTCTCATGTAAACGTACCCCCTCCCTTTCAAGTCAGAGAGGCTTTGTGATTGTCTTGACTGACTTAGGTTGAACACCAAGCTTTGGTCGACAGATTTCAAATGCAGCCCCACCCCCCCCACCTCCACAGGACTCTGGGAAAACTAACTTCTGGTCACTATGACATTGCTGCACACTTACTTTAATCCGGTATCTTTCCTCATCAATTACTCAATCTCCTGTCTGTGTGCTGCTTGCTTGTGCGCAGTGGTGGCTCTGTAAATGGGAAAGAAACGTGTGCATTGCTGCCTGTGCCACGGCCGCGAAATGGCATCTGTAGGTGTTGGGATAATGGAAAGACTTCCAAAGGTTGAAAAGCATTAAAAGGGAAGAGGATGGTGCTCTTTTCTTGCTCCATAGGTGGGTAACATTGACTCATTTAGCTGTTTCAGATGTATTATTTAACTTAAGGTGGAACTGACTCAGATCGCAAAGTAAACACACACCAGTGCTACAAAACAACGGTTACAGCTGGATTTCTGTGGCCGTTTAAAGTGAATACTGTTAAAGGAATTTATCGGCTTATTTCTCAAACATACCGTTCCACCTTAAAAAGAAGATGCAGCCTGAAGAGTCTGATTGAATACTGTCCAGAGAGGGAGGGAATTTAACTGAGAGAACAGCAGTATATTCAACTTGTATATATCAACTTTCTGCTTTATTCCTTTCATTATTTCTTAATGCTGATTAAGCCATTTCTCCTACCATCTGTTTGTTAATCGCTGACCTATTTGGGTTTCATTTATGGAACGCTTTTACAAAGTGCCTAACGAATCCATTAGCTGTCCGTTGCAAACAAACACACTGATGTCTTGCATCCCGGCCGATTGGGAGTCGCTTCGCTGCGCAGACTTTGCGTACCTTCACTGAGAGTTGATGCTATGCGTGTGTGGAGGCACTGGAGATTTACACCACATTTCTCTGCAGTCTCATCTTGGCATGCAAGCACAGGCAGAAAGACAGAAACAGTCTTAAGAGTCTAAGCTCAGTGATTTCTCTACAGTCCAGTCCTGCTCTCCGGTTTTGTCTGGCTGCCGCCTGCCACTGCGCAGCTGTGCAATCACTCTTGGTGACGGACAGTTTCTATTAAGACCCATTGAAGCCTTTGATGCGTCGTGGAATGCTGAAAATATGACTCTAAACCCAGCTGAAGGTTATGTTCACTGCACTTCCATTTCCCTGCAGAATGCTAAGTGAGCTCCGTGCTACCTGGTCTGCCTTTTGATCGCCTTGTCCCTTTTGCATATTTATAATGACCTTCACAAAGTATTTTGCGCCACATATGTAGAAGATTTCTGGTTTTGAATGGCAGTTAACATCTAAAGGAAGGTAAATAACACTTTTAAAGTAGCTGAAGGGATTTATACATTGTGTTCCTCATCTGCATTGTAGACACATCACAGGAACACCTGTTAATAAAGTCCACCAAGTTCCCCTTCTCTAGAAATGTGATTTTTGTCTTGTAACGATGCAGCTCTGATGCTGATTGTTCAGGTCTGCGTTATGAAATCTCAAACTACAGTTTTAGCAGATCTTTACTGAGGAAACTGCTATTGTACTCGTCCCCCGTCTTGGGATTTTTCTCTGCAGGCGCTTTGCTACCTAGAGGGTTCAATGGCACTCTATGCTTATCTCTTTTCTTCCTCTGAATTAACTTTACACTCCACCTGCTGGGAGCTCTCTCTCACTGACAAGTGGGGTGTACACAGATAGTGTTTGATTGGAGGAGTGTTGCTGTCTCACAGCTTTTCAGTTGTGCTCATCACCTGATTATACTTGTTTTGTTGAATACTCACGGCTCTCTGGTTCAGCGCTGAGCTTTGTGTTTGTTTGCTTGTGCCTTTGCCACGAGAGAAGGACGAAGGTGTGCATACCTACAAGTTTGGCATTGAATCTTTGTTGTGTGCTATAAAGTGCTCTTCTGACACACGCTATATAAAGAGAGATACCTGCGTTTAATATCGATCTGTGAGGTGAAAGTAACTTTATATTCATTTGGGGTGTGATTCTCCAATTCTACACTGCGGTGGATACCTTACTGCAGGCTGGCGGTGCAGATGTCACCTCGGATCTCCCTTTGCGAGGTGAATAGATTGGAGCTTTGTTTTCGGCTTGGCTCGTTGACTTGCCAATTGATGCTTTGTGCCTTTTTGCTCAGGGCCCTTTGCTCGCGGAGAATCATCTCCATGCCAAGCGCTATGGCTCTATTTCTCTTCCCTGAGACTTGAGCCATATGGCCGCACTGATGTCATCACATTAGCCCTCCATTGCTCTTATTGTTCTGAAGTCGTTAATGGTCTTCTGTGTAGCCTACGAGGCTCGGAAATGGATGGTAGCCTGAAACGATTTTTTTTTTTACATGTGCTCTCCATAAATCAAACGGATTTAAATCTCATTTCGAAAAAAGTCTTCATCAAATTTTCATCTGAAGCAGCTAAACTGGCGGCCCTTCAGACATGGCCTCACTGACACTTGTGTGGGTCGTGTCTCGCCAGTGGTTTAACAAGATCTTGCTTCTCAGGCCCAGTTTTAAAATCTTAAACTCTTTTGCCTGTTACCTATAACACAGCTTTAAAGCACCTGTAACATTTTCAGTTTTCCAGACAGTTTTATTGGTTTACTTTTTTTGTGACGGTCTCCCCTCTGGAGATGAAAATAGCTTGCACTGGTTATAAGGTGAGTGATGTGGGCCGAATGCGGTGGGAGCCCAGCCACATCCCTTCATGCTTCACAGCAGATCCACTAGAAGCCAAAGTCGCCTTTATGTTCTGCAGATGTGCGATTTGTCCGTGTCTCTGACCTTGCCAACAGGAAATGATTTTACTCTCAGGGAAGAGGAGTTAAATGACAGACAATAAATGAGGCATTTGCTTCTCCTGTCCTTCAAGTGATTAAAGGAGCAGTTCACCCAAAGATGCTAATACACTTTATAGCAAATGAGAGGTAATGGGCACCAGTTAGCATAATGCAATTTGCTGATGCTAAGTGGCCCATACATTATTCATTATCAGCAATGTTAGCGTATGTGAGCGATGGTTGTTTCAAGCAACGTCTGGAGGAAGTGAGACAGTTTGAGATGAAGTGTTTGTTCCAGCGCAAGTGCTGATATGAAGCCGCTTTCCTGATTTCAGTATCATTTGCTATTACCACAGCACTCACTCAGTTGAGTTTATCTGTGACTGTGAAACACTGCAGCTTTTCTTATGCAAATTGTCGTACACAGAGCTGCTGTAAGGTGTGAGCAAAGATGGAGACGCCTAGATGTTTGTCTGACAGTGCCTCCAAGTTCTACTGCTACACAAAGTGAATTGTTGAGTGCTTCTCAAGCACATTGCAGCTGCAGAGATATCCTGAATAGTATAATGATCCACCAGGGAATAGGCGTGTGAAGCACCGTCTGCTGTTCTGACTTATCTAGTAAGGTTTGCTGAGGGAATTTATAATTTACTCCCCCCGAATCCTTGAATTCCAGGTAGTATCCTTTGGGAAACTTACTGCTCCGTGAGTGGAGGATAATGGCACCCTGAGCTCCCAAAACTGATTTGAATAAATATGACCCAAACGGGTGGCACGGTAGCGCAGCAGGTTCGAGTCCCGCTCTGGGTGACTGTCTGTGATGAGTTTGGTGTGTTCTCCCTGTGTCCGCGTGGGTTTTCTCCGGGTGACTGTTTGTGAGGAGTGTGGTGTGTTCTCCCTGTGTCCGCGTGGGTTTCCTCTGGGTGACTGTCTGTGAGGAGTGTGGTGTGTTCTCCCTGTGTCTGCGAGGGTTTCCTCCGGGTGACTGTCTGTGAGGAGTGTGGTGTGTTCTCCCTGTGTTTGCGCGGGTTTCCTCCGGGTGACTGTCTGTGAGGAGTGTGGTGTGTTCTCCCTGTGTCCGCGTGGGTTTTCTCCGGGTGACTGTCTGTGAGGAGTGTGGTGTGTTCTCCCCGTGTCTGTGTGGGTTTCCTCCGGGTGACTGTCTGTGAGGAGTGTGGTGTGTTCTCCCTGTTTCTGCGAGGGTTTCCTCCAGGTGACTGTCTGTGAGGAGTGTGGTGTGTTCTCCCTGTGTTTGCGTGGGTTTCCTCTGGGTGACTGTCTGTGAGGAGTGTGGTGTGTTCTCCCTGTGTCCGCGTGGGTTTCCTCCGGGTGACTGTCTGTGAAGAGTGTGGTGTGTTCTCCCTGTTTCTGCGAGGGTTTCCTCCAGGTGACTGTCTGTGAGGAGTGTGGTGTGTTCTCCCTGTGTCTGTGTGGGTTTCCTCCCACAGTCCAAAAACACACATTGGTAGGTGGACAGGCGCCAAGTGATTTCGGGTAGGCTCTGGACCCTCCGCGACCCTGTTCTGGATAAGCGGTTGCAGAGAATGAATGAATGACACAACAAATTCATGATGATAGGGCTGGACGATATTGCCTAAATTTATATCACAATATATTTTTAATTTAGGTCAATATTATACATTTCCATTACTGATATAAACAATAAAAAAGCCACAGAAAAACAACCAAACCAAACTGAAAGCAAAATGACATCACCGTCAAACAAAAACCTCTTGGCATTGTCGATGTTAATATTTTTAAACCAACTTCAGAATTGAGTGCAATGCACTGACGGCAGTGCCCTGTAATGACCGTTACGCTGCCATCAGTTAATTGCACACAGCTTTAAAGTTAGTTTAAAAATATAAAAAAATGCCAAAGCCAAGAGGTGTATGTTTGATGGTGATGTCATGTTTCCTGATTGCTTTTGGCAGTTGTTCTATGGCTTTTATATTGTTCACATTGATATAGGGATTATGTTGTATATTATATTGTATTGACTGCATTTCCGAAATATATCATGATAGTTTTGGCTTCTTGTCCAGTCCTAGTTTGTATTTGTATTATTTTAGTTCTAGGAAAATTTTTTTTTTTTTCCCCCCTCCAAGCTAAAATATAGCACGTGGCTTCATGGGTTTCATACCATGAACCTGTTTGCGCCGTATTGCCTCATCTGTGTTTAAGGTTTTAATACATGAAGTCCGATTTCTGTGCCGACCCCTTTCAGATTTTCAATCATAATATTTCTTACGCCTATAGAGGTTTTCAAAGAAAGAAACAAATGAGATCTCACAGTGCGAGACAAAGCTGTATAAAGTACACAGCGGATGACCTTAGTGTGCCTTTGAATGGTTTGTAAACAGGAATCAATAGCTTGCTGGAGCTTCAGATGTTTCAGTGGCTTCATTAATCTAGCTTTGATCTGGCTGAGCATTTACAGTTAGAGCCTAGATAACATTGATTGGTTTCTTGAAGAAACCGTTCTGCAAAGGGACGAGTCCTACAGAGATGAGCCCTCAGCGTGTGCACTTGCAAAAGAGGAGCAAATGTATTTGAAGGTCAGAATGCTGTCTGTCTGAGACCTGTTAAATCTAGCTGTCATGGATAATGGTATTTGCTCCCATTTTACCACAAGTAGCGTTAGCGTTTCAGACTCCAAAATTGGCTTGCTCTCTGAAGGTGTCTCTGGCTTTGCTTGCTGAAAGACTTGAGGGCACCGAGGCCTTAAGAGGGAACAGAGAAAAAACTTATTTCCTAACCTCTTGTCAGTGTCCCGTGCAAAGCGCTTATTTAACGGTCTCTGTAGCTCCGTTTTTGTCACAGTGGCTGCCTTAACCGCAGTGTCTGTTGGCAGCTGTGGGCTTGTTCAACGCCGTCACACGGCTATTAACCCCGAACAGGACTGTGTCGCACTAGGACACGTTGTAGTGCACTCATCCTCATTCATGCTCTTCAAAATAACTTATACCCTGCTTGTTTTATAGGACATTTAATGCTGTTGACTTCGTAAGATTGTTTTTGCAAATGGCTTATTAAAATTTAACAGCGTGTGCTATTCTGCCGACAAGAATGTGTACCTTGAGCACTCTGGTCATAGTCTGGTGGTGCGGTGTGGATCTTTTCACGCTCTGTTGTTATATATTGGGTTCAGCCCAAGGCTGGAGTTATTAGCAAGGCCTTACAATATCACTGAAGGGGCACTTTTGGAAACGGGGCTTGCTTGTAAATTAGCTTTGCAGTGTGCGGTTGACCCCGTTAGGGTTTTCAGCTGAACAGAATTCAGCTCTGTGGTCAGCTTCTAGTTTCTCTTGGTATATGTGTGTGTCTGTGTGTGTGTGTATATATATATTTTGGTGGAAGGAGGGGGTAGCCCCCCCAACTTCCTTTTCATTTTCCTCTCCAGTCCAGAGTGGACGTGCCAAATTGACCAGCTGGACGCGCTTTACAGAAATGTCAAAAGAGAGTAATTTCTCTTCCCTGGGTGGAGCAGTTGGTTGCCACTGGTTTTACTTATGCTTTTAACTGTGTAGAAAGTCTGAGTAGCTCAGCAGTTGGACTCCCCTGAATTTCTAGTAGTCTCTGCAACTGTAATGATCTGTTTTTGAGTTGGACAGGAGGTTCTTCATGTGGCAAGTAATGGCATGAATATTTAATGTACAAAGGAATTGAGAAGGCCAGAAGATCAGGGGCTGCCTGGATTATAATTCACATCACATAGTTGGACTCTGACTGTGAGAGATGTTGTTTGCTGATTGAAGCATTTGGAGTTAGATCATGCTTGTGGCGGCCTTTCAGATTGCTCTGTAAAGTTTGCCTGGGGGTGGGGGGAGGGGGTTGCTTGTGAAGGTGGTTAGGGTCATGGACGTGCTGTGATGATAACCTTGTGTTCAGGGAAACCAAAGAACTATTTCAAGACAGCTGATGTCTCTTAGATGCTGTAAGCTGAGTTTCTAACGTCGACTAAGTGCCTGTCCACACAGATCCGGATGCTTTCAAAAACAGACATTTTCCTCCTTCCATTTTTGAAAATACTACCATCCAGATGAATATGTAAATGATTTTAATACCATGTCAGTCCAGTAGGGGAACGTAGTACCTCTTTAAGAGAGACTTCAAAACACCACCGCACGAGAGACTGAGGTTTAATCCCAAATCGCTCTGTACCCCCTCTGTAGTACACTATACAAGTCATAAGATTTCTAATACATCGTTTATATTTATTCATATGTGGTCATCTTGGCATGTATATGTTGTATTTTTATGGCCTCACGATATAAGGAATGAGGTGTTATTTGAGTTTCAGCCAGAGATGTGTACATGCTGTGTAGGACTGTGTATTAGCGAGAATGTGGAGATGCGATACATGTCACCATTCTATATATCGCAATGTTGTAAGCAAGGCAATATATTGCAATTTTTAGGAAATATGGTCTAAGAAAGCTTAAAATCTGTGTGCATAAAGAATACACTGTTCATTTAATCAGAATAGTGGGGTCTTCGTGTGCAACACTGATGTTTATTTTCATAATTTATTTACTTAAAAATCCTGCCAGCATTTTTATTTTATATTAGTTTTTTGCCATGGTGTTAGATGTTACAAGGACTGTGATAAAGGCACATGCAGGTCCCACTGTTCTGATTTAAAAGCATACATAGCTTAAATGTGGCCTAATTTGGATCCTACTTTAAAGACATTATGCTGTAGTACGTAAAGCATTGTTTATTTTCTAAGTCTCAGGTAGTACAGCTTAGTTCAGTGCATACTTCCTGTAACATCCAACAAAACTCTGCTTACTAAGCGATCTAAAGAAATGCATTAGAACTTAAAATGTAATCAGAAAGGCTCCTGAACTGGATAAACGATTACAAATAATTTATATTGCCTGCTTTGTTGTGGATTCCAGAATAATCTAACACTTCAGCTCTGTACACCGCGTTAGCTGGCTAGGTCCTTGTAATTCAGCCATACTAGGGCAATGCCCTTGGCTAAGATCGCTAATGCTAATGTTAGCAGTGCCCCCACATCTAGTTGTTTGTAGTTTTTGCTTTGTTTTACTTGCTTTGTTTGCTCTTTGTTTCTAGCCCCCTGTAGACTTTACAGGGTAACTAGGATGTGGAAACAGACAGTTACTTCATATGTGAGCATTTGTTATTTAGACCCATGGGCTTTCAGCAGCTCCCTTTGGGTTTGGCATCACAGTTTAGTCCAGCCTTAAGTTGACAAAACAAGCAGTGTTTATTAACTGCTCAATGGGAGCTGCCGGCGGTGAACTGACACGGCGATGGATCGCCCAGCGAGGACGAGCGAATACTGTCTGATTTGGCACCCGTTCCATCTCACTCCTCCTCGAGCAGAGATAGGGTAACCAGATGACTGAGAAACACTTGGCTGTTGTTGCCAGTATTGTGTTGCGCTACACTGGAAGTCACTGCAGGTGTCCAAGTAAGAGCCGTGATATTTCCATTCTCACGTGATGCTTCAGTACTCAGGCGCAAGTTTCCTGGTCCTTGTCCGAGGCAAGGAGGTGTATAAAACGAAAAGGTCATCTCCGTATGCATAATGTACTGAGCTGCGGGTTCTTCAGTGACACTTCTTGTCTGGAGGAGGAGGGGGGAGGCGGTCACGCTCACGAGGGTGGTGCATTAAAATAGCCTAGTGTCAGTATGCACTCATCCTAATAAGATGGGCCCCTGTTGATGGACACTAATGATTTCAGTGACAAAACAGTGTAAAAGTGTAGATGAGATCCAGCTTAGTGAATGTAACATCCCTGGTACATGGAGGTGTGCTGTGATGCTTTATCTCTCCTCTCTGAGCGTAGTACACAGCCATTTCACAAGCTGTTATGTTATTATAATCCCATCAGCTGCAGGGTTGTTATTCAAGTTATTTACAGCAGTTTTTTCCCTCATGTGGAGATGTGGATCTTTGAGTTTCCATGTAAATCAATGGCTCCTTGGTTTTCTATTTAGTACACTACATAGAAATTTAATTCAAGCTCCATTAAGAAATGCTATAACACATTAAAGTGTTGCAAAAAGGCTAATGGTGTATAAATTGAAGCAGAATTACTCAGATTAGTCAAATTACCTCAGCAGTGTTGATAGTGACAAACGCTGTTGATTCCAATGGAAGGTGCTGTATTTTCTCTCCCATATTCTTTGATGGTTTGCTTGTGAGACACTCTGAGAAGAATGTGCCTTGAGGCACCGGAGTTGCAGGAAGTACGTAGCGCCACAAGAATATATGTAGGCATTTGTTTAAAGGAACACTATGTAATATGTAATAACCGTAAAGGCACAGAGAAAACAGACCAGACATTGCCAAACTCTTCTCGTGACGTTTAACCAAAAATGTGATTGAATGTCATTGTGCTCGTACTAATGAGTCCATAGCAGGAGCTGGATGTGTGCTGCCTGACATTAACTGCACTGCTGTGAGTTAATTTGATGGTGACCTTTGGTGGTCGAACAGTGCATTTGTATTAGATTACATAATGGATAAAATTCAACTGGTATTACCCCGGTGTAATTTGTTTCCTTCCAGCTTGTGACAAAGTGGTGTTAGACTGCCTTATAGCTGCTGTGAAAGTTAGGAGTTGAAACGTGGACAACTGTGGCTCCACATACATACCCTTGGATTTTAAGTGTTAACGAAGGTAGTGTGGTGGAAGCTCTTTGGTCCCCTCAACACTCAGTCACTGCGGGGTGGCGTGAGGGCAGCTGATTGATCCACTCTGGTCCGGCCCAAGGTGTGCATTTTGGCTCGACTGCCCGAACTGCCACGGAACAGCTTTTAAATGTGTGAAGCCATAAATACATTAGGGAGGTATTTGCTGATGAGAGTCCAAATCAATACGTCCTTCCTAGTAAGCATTTTCTAGATTTATTGGAAGCTCATAATGAAAACCCGAGTCCTTGAACTGGGCAGGATCCAGTGGCCTCGTCTTTTCAGTGCTTCCTCCTGTTTGCCCGTAGATGGCTGCTTTATCGCCCCGCAGCTCACATCCCATTGGCCTGGTCAAAAAAGACGCATTTGCGATGCAAAAGCACGGCACAGGTGGGACGCAGTCTGGATGCGCCAGATTTATAGCGTGCTCGGCGGCAGACCTTATTGCCTCCGAGATCTCATAGTAAATTGCCAAGAGATAAATCTGATTGCTTTCGAGAGAAGCTGTCTGGGAGGTTGGGGTGGCGGGGGTGGTTTTAATTGCATTTCCTTAACATGAAGTGCATGCACTGGGCCGCCCAGTTGCGCTTTGCAAGTAAATGATTATTGGGATATTTCACCTGTGGCACAGGCGAAGGGCTGGCGAACGTGATGTAATCACAGCTTGGGGTAATCAAGAGTACATCTGCGTCACACTCTATTAGAAGTGATTCACGGGTGTCTACTCCATCAGCTGCCTCTCGTGGACATTCCGCATGCTGTCGTTTTAATTTTTGCTTGATCTCCAGATACCCCACACATTATGCTATTTGTCTTGAGGAATACGTGGTGTCTTCAGACTTGTAAAGAGTCTGACAAATATGTCCAGTTAAAGTGCGCATTTCTGCAAGGTGTAGCCCTAATGATGACAGTGTTTAAAAGAATAGCAAGCTCAATGGTTGATGCTATATTTCAGTTTCACAAGCAGGAATGTACCCTGGACAGAGCATGACTACATTTCCTAAACTTACTCACATCAAAGATAAAGCTATTGCTCATCAACTTGGTGCCAGTTCAAAGAGGAATACGTTTTACTTCAAAATATTTAGCTACACCTTTTAGATATGAAATATACAGATTATTTTCCAGATGCTAAAGCCTGTCTTCAGGTGAGAGGGTGTAGTTCCTGTTTGTTTGTCTCACTGTAACCCAGTGGTTCTCAGTCCTGGTCGGCCACTGTCCAGACGAGTGCAAAAACAGTTTCGTTTTTGTGTTAGTTCCGTAAGAGGCCATGTTACCTCTTGAAGAGAGAAATCAGTACACAAGTATGAGAGAAACACAGCTGATATGGAGTAATTTTTCAGATTAAACCTGTGTTGTTCACTGTTATGAAATTTCATAAATTACATGTATCTCAATCTCATCAGTAAACATCAGTCATTTATTTTTTTGGTGGGAATCTAAAAGCTAGTGCCATCTATGTGTTTACATTGTAGTTATGACTTATTCATAAGAAATGAGGAGCTGTTTGAATTTCAACCAGAAACAGGCG
The DNA here is from genome assembly GCF_029633855.1 of Hoplias malabaricus. NCBI lineage: Eukaryota > Metazoa > Chordata > Actinopteri > Characiformes > Erythrinidae > Hoplias > Hoplias malabaricus. The sequence continues at coordinate 16,753,128 of NC_089803.1, read as the reverse complement.
CACTGTGTGAGGTCAGCATTTTCGAAAAGCTCTGCCCTGCTCATAAACATGACACGGATATCTCCACCTTGGAGTGTGTTTTTGAAAACCACGTATCCAGTGATAAAAATAGTTTTTTGTGTACACTGGAGGCCAAAACGCAGACAAAAACCTGTATTTAAAATAATCTGGATGTATGTGGAGATCCCTCTGCTCCAAACACAGCTAATTAACAACCCAGACTTGGAGGTGCTTGTCTCTTTAAGATCACATCAGTGGCGTGCACGTGCTGCGAGTCCTCTGTGAGTCTGAATGGCATAAAACTCAGTCTGTGGTTTTCCAGCTTGCAGTAGAAGCCTTCGTATTGATGTCCTGCTTTTCTGCAAGTGCTGAAAAATGAAGTAGGTCAGAAGTTAGTGTTAAATATACTCTCATTCCCAGGAGATCTTTGGGGTGGGGGAACTGTTGTCTGGGTCTTGTTCAGCTCAGTGTTCATGTGCTGCATATAAAAAAAATATAATAAAAAATTGATATATCAATTTAAACTGATCTTAGCTTTTGGAGAATTTTATTTTTCTAAATATCAGTTTACGTCTCGCCTGTACTTTTGTATCCTGTATTTCGCTGGGCTTGTTCCTTGTGCGTTAATTAACTAATGAATGCGTCAACAGTACCACATTGAGAAGCAAAGTATTTGCTCACAGAGACTGTGCTATGAAAACGTCATGAGGAATGGACCAATAGAAATGTTCCTAAGTTGCCTATAATATCTTTTAACTTCCACTAAAAGTTCAGAGGTTTTTTTCCCTTCTCCTGTAAAGTTTATTGGAAATGCATGACTCTGAAGATACACTGAAGCGTCAATAGAACATTGGACATTGCTGTGAGTTAATGATGTAAATTGAGCGGTCGTAGTAAGTGAAAGTAAATAATCACATGGAGATTGCTTGTGCTGTAAGAAGACATGAAGGGAATCTGTCAGTTTACATATCTGATAGTAAATAATTAGGAGGTGCGCCCCACTGCAGCTCGTTAATATCATTATGGAGCCCATACGGCAATAAAACGCACACGCTTGGCATCATTAATTTCACATTTCTGAGTATCAGGATGGTGAACAGCACGGGAAACTGCACAGCCTCCTGTCTGTTCTAATCGTTTAGATACGTTTGTGGAGCTGACCTCACTAATCTGCTCAGTGGCTGAACTCTGGTAGGTGTTTCCATCGTGTCGTCAAATAATTCTGCCTTTGCGTTCAAAAATGCATATTGTTAGCGTCTGTAGCTTTCGTTTGAAGGTGCTTCTAGCCGTATCCGGTGAATTTAACCGCTTTTGTTAGAGACCCATCATGCCTAATGAGCACAGATCTGGCTTCGCTGAACACGGTTTCCTTGGTGACCATGTGTGAAATAAATGGACTGTTTTGTCACGGCGTTTTCATTTTAGTCCTGTCATTACTGACTCACACGTCCGTATCTAGAGACGTTCTGATTTAAAAATAATTAAATAAACAAATGTCCGCAACTCGGGCCATCATCTCCTGATGGGTCATAATGCCCTGAAAAATGCAATTTTCATTTCAGCGTCCTGGAGGAAGGAGTGGTGAACCTGTCTGCGCCACATTTGTTGCCGTGTCTTGCATCACACGCACATGCATGCTCGCGCACCATGGTCATGATCAGAAATTGGTTCTGTCTTTCACTCTCGCTCTGTGATGAAGAGTCAAAGGTGGAGGCCAGAGTCCTCATTCAAACCTGTTCTAAAGCAAGCACATACATATTCATGGCCCCCGCCCCCGTTAAGTCTTGATTAATAATGTCATGTCCTGCTGCAGAGACTAATATTAAACTTTGATAACATGGTATAAATGTGCATCGCTGTTCAATATTGCACTACGCTTGGATGTAAGCGGGGCCCATCAAAATAAAGAAAGAAACAAACAAACCAACAGCAGTCTGTCGGCTAAAACTGCGTGTGACTGGGCCCCTGTTTACACATGGCTCTTGTGCCTCAGGAGGGTGTGGGTGGTGTGCCTGAATTTCCTCATGCGCTGTGAGTAATTAGTTCTACACAACGTTTTTTCAGCCAGCCTGGCCTCTGTGGGGAAAGTCGGTTCACTTCAGCTGAGCTGAGTAACATGAAGGAGGTTGGGGGGGTTGGGGGTGAATTCCTATCTGTAAAAACATTTTGTACCAAAGCTGACCGAGCAGCATTCAGTCCTTTACCATCGTCTCCCTTTTGGGCCGAGCGCTTTGATCTTTGAGAATAAGGGATGACTACCCTTGAGGACTAATGAAAGCTCGGGGCCTGCTTTAATACAGTCCATTTTTTGAATGTCGTCTTGTGCAGAGAGGTGTAATTCATCCTTGACGAGTCTCAATGTGCCATAGATGCGAGTCCTGGCAGTCCCCAAAGAAAGGGTGCTTAAGTGAAAGTGAGACTAATTTTCCTCCTGTATACAAAGAGGCAATTAATACTCGAGGAGCATGACGTGTGGGGCAACATGCCACCTCCCTTAGTCTACCGTTGGCCTAATTTTAATTTTCATCACTTTATTTTCATCCGTATCATTTGAAAATGGGACTCTTGCCAGTATTATTTAAAAAAAAATAAAAAAAACACGAGGTGGGAGCTCACATACGCATGCGATGTAGTCGCTCTGCCATTTGTCTTGCCTCTACCTGCTCTGCTTAAACATTAATCAGTTATAATTGAGCACATGGAATGTTCCTGCAGGCTGTGTCACAATATTTTTCTCATGTACGGTGCCTTATCATACGCTAAACAGTTGTTTCTTTATTAAAAACATAAGTTGTTAGTTGGTTTTGTTTGCTGCAAGTGAGCGTGACATTAAACGCAGATCTTAACGGATATGTAAATTGCATCAGAATGATAAAATATGCAGAAGAGTGCTCAAGAACAGCAGCCGTCATTAAATGCTTAACTTCCAGTCTAGATCCCAGGGGAATGATTTGAGTGGTGCTGTGTGCATATGAGTCTATTACATAGATGGCCTCAATCAAAGTGGCTCCAGGGAAGGGCTTCATTTATTTAGTGCACAGAGTCACACATTGCCACCGTGGCCTTGTTGGTGAAGCGTTAGAGTTAAAATGCCTTGACGTAGACGATTTCCGAGTTCTCTAAGGAGATTCATCCCAATTTGCATGTTTCAGAGAGCCATAAATGTATAAATGCTGTGCATGTGACGCTACGAATGAGGAATTTCACCCACTTGAGTTCCAAGCTTTGGCTTTGGGCTGATGAGTAAGCATGAGCTACATTAGCCTGTTCGTCTCTACAGACGACTTCACCCTCCCACCACAAGTGTCTTTGCTGTGACTTCTGGCAGGGTTTGAACGAACTTCCATAATTGAGTGCACACATTACAGTCGTCCTGCGAAAGTCGAAATAGAAAAAATATCTCCTTGCGCTCGCTCTCTCTCTCTCTCTCTCCCCCTCTCCCCAGAGCACTTTAATCCAGAGATGAATCTCCTCTGTTTTCATTTCCTCGGAAAGGGACGAACCTCTGACATGGAGGGCTGTGACCAATTAAAAAGTGACCTTTGGAGTTAATAGCTTCCTTTTTGCAGTGAGTGAAAAGCCTTAGAAAGCCACTGCATCCTGAAGGCTCAGCAGTCTTCCCTCTGTCTCACTCGTTCACTCTCTAGTCCTCTACAAATCTCAGTTCAGCTTCAGTTCGTCACTTCACACTTGCTCTGTTTCTCTCGCCCTCTCTGTAGTGCCGGCTGATATTGATCAAATTCAGTCTCTCAGTGTTTTCCAAATATTACATACAGATGATGAAAGTTAATGGTGCTGTTCATCAGTGTTTTTAGGGATTTTACAGGCTGGACAAAGTCTGGAGTGCCCCCCCCCCCAAACACAATTTCAATAGACTCCGTTAATTCAACATCAATGCAATATGTTGCATCAGTATGTCAACAAGGCAGCACCTTTTGTATTACTTGGTTATCATGAACATTATGAAGCCAAAAAGAAGCACGACTCTGACATCTCCCGCAGTTTAAAATGCGTATTGCTCAGCACTGTGGCGGCGAATTCGCTTTGTGCACATTGTCCATCTTTGTCTCACTCTCTCGCTCCTTTTGGAATAGTCCCCATAGGCGAGGCATCTGTTAGCAAGTGGTCAGCAGATCCCCGGGGGCATTGCTGTGTTTTGTGATCATTCCACTTGAATCACTCAGTTGCACTGCCAGAGCTATCCAGGTTTTCACTGAGAGCGCCCACAGGCTGTCATGTCTTAGCTGTGACAGACGGGGTTGCAGCAAGGTATATAAACATAAACAGACAGTAGAGCGAGTTTTACGTAATGAAGCCTGTCTACGCTCACATTGTTGTATAGGTTTGTGCAAAAAGTGTTCCCGTTTAATTGAAGGAAAGTACAGAAATCTGTCTATTTTAGAAGAGCTACACTAGCACGGATCCAGGATATTGGATGGGTGGATCACTAGTTTTCACTTCGAGAGGCCATAAGCCGTGATGGACTGAGCACTGCATTAGCAATAGAGGGTGGCACACAAGGCTAAAGTTGATTTGTAGTTTTATTAGCCTAGCAGGAGGATGTGATTAATTTTAAAGCCGAGAACCACACCCGAGATTGTTTTTATAGTCCGGTTGGTCACCTTTGCTGATGCATTGCTGTTGCCAGTGCATGCCATATCAATGTGATCTTATTTTTTCTTATTTTATTGGTGATACAAGAGGGAGAGAGATGCTGGAAATTGCTTTTCCTCCTCCTCCTCTGCTGAATATTTGCAATTCGCAGTGTGTACCACAGGCTGGCAACAGCTGTGCTGTGGAACAGTGTTTACTTCCTTTGCCTGCACCATTGAAATAACTGTAGCAGCAGCACATTTATTCCAGCAGGCTACACCACAGCACACTGCGTACTTCCTTTTTTGTCATAACACAAATTACACCAAACGTTCACTGAAAGCGTGTTACTCTCCTAAACCTCTGCTCATTTAGAAAGCTCTAAACACTTTGCCTGGAGTGGCTTTGTGCTCCTCGGTTGACATCTTTCTTTTTCTCTCTCTGCTCTGGCACGATTTGGAAAAACACCCTTTTTTTTTTTTCAGGGCACACCATTAACATGAATCCGTTGGGTGTTTTAAATAGCGAATTCCTAAAATACTACCACAAAAAGAGGCATTAACCTGGCAAGCCCTTTAAACCAGTCATCTATTTTTGGACAGATGTGTGGGACTCTGCAGGATTGACTGGAGGTGCTGTTATGCCCCTGAGAAACATATTCTGCTCAGCAAAGAATTAAACTCCCAAGAATACATAGGAGCGAAATCCATCCAAAAGTGTTTTCCACCAAAATCTATTCAGCGCAACAAAGTGTAGAGAGTTGGGGGAGAGAGAGAGAGAGAGAGAGAGAGAGAGAGAGACAGAGAAAGAGAACACAGTCACATGTAAGCCTCTAGCAAAACGCTGTGGTGGTTCTTCCCATTTAGTTTGTGTTTAAATCATGAACCACTGGTCTAGATAATCATTTTCAACCCATGTCAATCATGTAATGTTTATCAAAGTTCTCGTTTCTTGATTTGAGAAGCGCTCATGCCTCGGGCTAGCTCAGGACATCGGAAATGCCTTGATGGCAGTTATTCAGGCAGGCAGTAATCTTAGTTTCAAAGGGCAGAAAAGTGCTGGAGTTGGAATGATATCAAAAGCCATTTACTTCAGATTCTACTCTGTGCCTACAGTCCAGCTTTAAAAGAAAAGAAGAAGAAGAAAAAAAGGGAAATGTGGTTAAAACTTTCACTCCAGCCAACTTTGTACTCGGGCCCCGCTAATGAGGTAGTTCTGGGTGAATTGCAAATTAAATTCTGTTTTTAGATGAGCCCTCTGTAAAGTAATACTTCCTGTAAGGATGGGACAGGTCGCAGTATTGTATCATGTCATGAGCGAATTTGCATAGTGCTTTTCAGAGATTATGGATTAAGCAGTAGTTAAAGAAAACTGACCAACTGTGTGTTTAATTTTAGAGAGCATCGTTAGAGTTTAATCGAGTTTAGTGCAGCATAGTCTGTTAAAAATAATAAAATAATTGTTTAAACCAATCAACTTATTCAGTTCTTTTACGACTCAGTCCTCACAGAGCATATCAAACCGAAGCATTCATAAATTGTAACATTTTATTTAAAAATATATGTCTTAAGGATTTTTTTTTCCAAGTTGGCCACATCTTTGTCCACTATACATATATGAAATTTTACATATACAATACAAAAGGAAAAAGAGGGTGTGAAAAGCATTCATTTTGCACAAAGAGGTCGAGGGAGCGTGATTTCAGAAAGGAGTTTTAGGCAGAGTGCGGAGCAGAAATACGTTGATATGACAAGAAGAAACCCAAACAAAAATAATAATAATAATAATTTGTTTACAAGAGCGGGAGTGCAAATGGATGCATCTCCACAGAGCTGTGGACTGCAGTCACTCGTGAAGCTGATTGGTTAACAGTGAGATGTCGGTGTGTGCCTGTTCTTGTCTCTACAGAAGAAAGTATATTACTGCCCCCCCCCACCCACCCCACCCTCATCTGTCTTTTGCAATAGGAAAAGAGATCAATTACATATCGCTTGCGTGGTGCTGATATGACCAGGTAAACTCGATCTGTTTCTTGAAACATGCAAGATGTTTAGGAGATGCACGGAAAACGGAGGAGTTGTCATTATTTTTTTTTCTTTCTTTCTTTTTTGGTAAATCTGAAACAAAGAGGTGAGCATGGAGATACTTGGCTCAGTAGAAATCAGCAGTAAGACCCTCTCCCTTCAATCACTTCACCATTTTAACCTTTAATTCAAGCGGCTTTTGGAATGGAAATGCTCTCGGAGTCATTGTCTGGGTTTCGGTGAAACGCGAGTCTGCTACATTGACTCGTCCTCCAGATTTGTTTCACTGTAAATGTCTCTATTTAATTTGGTTGTAAGAGGATCTGCCTGATTTGTCTGATCTGGCAGGTTGAGGGAAATGCAGAGGGGAAGCTGCTTCAATGAGTTTCTTTAAGAATGAGGTCCCCACTGCTGCTCCTTGATCCAGATTTGTACATAATTTCCACACGAATAAAATATGCATGAGAACAATGTACACATTTGAGTCAAGGAAAATGAGCGAATGATTTCTTTTCAGTGCATGTTTTGTTGCTTATGGCTCTGCACAGCACCCTCTAGGGGCCACGCTCTTGCTCTTACAGCCCACCAATCACATGTCTGTCTCGTTTCTTCTCCGGAGGGTAATTGCCCCCTCCTTGCTCCCATTTTTAGCCGTAGTGCCTTCTCTATTTTAAGTGATGCCAAAAATACCTCTAATATGATTAGCAGGACCTCAGATTAATTTCTGGGCGTACTACCCAAAGCCTATGTCACGGTTTGATTTGATGCATAACTAGCAGCTTTACCTTTTCTTTTTCTTTTTTCAAAATCCTTTTTATATTTAAAATCACTGGCCTATAAATGAGTAATACTTTCTCGGGGCCCAGATAAATGGCCTTGTCGTGACTCTGCCGGGGATTAGATCGGTGTCTCACGCCTGAGGTGTCGTCACTTACTGTTCGGTTATTATCTCCTGTTCTCATCATTTTTTTCTTTTTTCTTCTGCCCTTATGCAATGTCACCACTGCAGGTTCTAAGATCGTCATTGAAGGTTAGACATTAGTTAGGCTCAGCTCTGCCCCTCTCCCTCCCTCCCTCCTCAGCCTGGTGCATTTCCCTCCTGCTGCAAGCTTCTAAATGAAACGCACAGAGCCGCTCCTGCGCCGGCTTCTTCAGCCTGATGCTAATGCACATCCTCTCTCTGCTGCATACAAATGTGTCCTGACCTAGCCCCCTCCTCGTTGGTTTAGTGGAGAGGCTTAGGCTACACTCGCTCTCGAGAGCCTCACAACTCTTTCTATCTGTGCGCCTCACTCGTTCATGTGTCTAACTCATTCCCCGTCACATCATGCCTGAGATGAGCTAAGCCTCTACCCCATCTGGAAATTGTGAATAAAAGTGCTCTGTCTTATCCCTGGAAGTGCAGGGAGAGCTTGTCCTCTCCTGCTGTAACATTCACGCTGTAAGTGCTGCTCCTGAATAGCCAAGCAATCTAAATCTTTTTGGAGCAGTGGTGTGGGTGACAGAATATTAGATTCTTTTTGCTTGTCCTTAATTGGCTCAATCTTCAAGCTGTCAGGTGTGATTACTGTCTCTGTGGCTTTGAGGAAGGCTGTTACAGAGCCTGTATGAATTTGTTGGTGCAGATTTTTCTTTTTGTGCCTGTGTACGTACTGTATGTTGGATGTTCTCTTGCTTTCTTGCTCCCTCTTGTTCTGATATGCTCTTTTTCCTTCCATCTTTCACTTATGTTCTCTCTCGCTCTCGCTAGCGCACGCATGCCTTCTCATTTTCTTTCTCAATGTCGGCCTTGTCTCTTGGAAATTATGTCTTCGCTGGTGGTTTTATTGTCCTCTACCATACATTAATGATCTCTACTAGTAATTTATGATGCAATGGGCAAAGCAGCAGCAAACTGTCACAGTGAGTATGTCATTGTCAGGCTGGAGTATTTATGTCCAAGCCTTTTTATTTATTTATTTTTTGTACTTTTTATTTTATTTTATTATTTTTTTTATTTATTTTTATTTATTCTCCCTCCCTCCCCACTTTAGTAATGAATGTGTGTATGCATAATGGTAAAGTAAGCAAATGTCTCTGTGTAACATTTATTTAATCCCTTCTGACGTCAAAGCAGAGGGAAGAATTTAGACATTTAGCAAACGTAACGCGGAGTCAGATTGGACATTAACCTTTCCACACACAGTGCTAAGCTTTTCACGTTTCAAAGAAAGGGGTGATTTTATTGGATTAAACTGAAAACAAGAAGGCTGTTCTCATTCTCATAAGTTCAAATTAAAGTCTTGGCTAGGTTAAACAGAAATGAACATGGCAGATATTTTAGGAAATAATGGGGGATGGCTGAATTCCCTCTTTAGACACTTCATGATCTACGTCTCGTATGAAATAATTTAACAGTACTCTTCCTTTGTAATTAAAAACAAAAACAAAAAAGTGAATAAAAAATTGCTCTTTGTACCTACCAATGAATCCAACCATTTCTTCCTTTTCGTTTCCCAAAAAAAGTGAATGGATGTGGTCTATAGTGTTGTCTAACGTGCACCATATTTATTTGACCCTTTATGTTCATCAGATTTGCACTTACAGACCTTTCGAAAACACTTTGCTATGTATTAAATCTTCACCATCAGATTCAGAATTGTCATTTCATCAACCACTTTCTGGCCCACGTGTTTCCAGGCAATTTGGCTATAGATTTTTCTCTCGTCTTTTCTTTTCTGTGCTGCTGTATATGTGACTAATAATGCAGTGACACATCTCACATACCACCTTCATCTGAGATTGATTGCCCCAGCTTGATATGAACCTTGCAATCGCATTTATAAAAATAAATTTGTGAATTTCTCTATATATATCTGTTCTCTTCAGTTCCATCCCTGTGACCTCCAGGCTCTCATTGATTCTCAAAGCTAGCGAGTAGAAAGAATTAATGTTTGTATTTTTTTTTTCCCTTTCTTTACAAACTGAAAATGAGTCCAAAAACAAACCCTGTATCGTTTTGAAATGGTTAAAATGGTAAACCCATAAACTGCAGGAATAAATAAAGTGTTTATACTTCACACTCTTTGTAAGGCAGTTGCTGACACTTGCACTGCCCATAGCCGTTTATGATCACGAGTGCGCCCTCCTCATGACTCGGCTCATATTCATTATAGGGCACCTGTGTGGCCAGGTCCGCCATTGGCTGCCTCTGCTGGGTCCTCATCTGTCGCCGGTTCTGAATGGCCGAGCAGTGGCGAATTCTTCGTAGAGTTGGAGGGCAGCACTTCCGTGAGATGTACACTACAAAAATGATGAGAAAGAAGGAAAACAAAAGGGCCATAGTACCTATGATGACTCTCTGGGTCAGCACTGTGTTGTCCATCATGGCATAGTCCTCTGTAACATCCGCCCCATCCACCGTAGTGGTGGTGGCCAGGGCAGTACTCGGGGTTTGGGTGGTGGTGGTAGTAGTGGTGACAATAGTAAAGCTCCCAAAATCCTCTGGATAGAAGTCCTGGGTCGGCGTCTGCATATTCCCAAACAAGGAGCTAGTGAACTCTTGGGGCAACGTGGCCTCTGTGGTGGTGCTGGTCAGTACAACCGGTGCTGAGAAGTTTTGGCACAGCTGGAATCCATAAACGGCATCTAGTATTTCCTCGCCCTGCGTGAACTCTGGGCTGTGACATAAGATGGAATGCTCCCATCGACCTTTAAACTTACTCAGCCAACTGGCCAAGTTGCAGATCCTTTTGGTACATTCCCAAAGGTTGCTGGACAATCCGATGATGTTCAGCGACTTCCACATATCCATGGTTTGGGTGTCAAGGCTTGTCAGTTTGTTGTTATCCAGCAGCAGGACCTTAAGGTTCGGTAGCGTGTCAAACACGTCTGGAGTCAGCACGCGTATCTCGTTCCCGGTGAGATCCAGTTTCTCCAGAGTGGTCCACTGCCACTCCATGGTACACGTCAAGTTGTTGATCTTGTTCCACTGGAGATAGAGGAACTGGAGTGCGACCAGACGGGGGAAGTGAGCCAAGTTGATCTTGGTCAAATGGTTGTGTTCCAGGTGGAGTTCTCGTAGCTTTATGAGCCCGGCGAAGCCGTTCCGAGCCAGGCTCCGCAGCCGATTGTTGCTCAGGCCGAGGTACTCCAGGCTCCGGCAGTCCCAGAAGGCTCTCACGGGTGTGGTCCTCAGGAAATTGGACCTAAGGTGGAGGATCTGAAGCTTCCGAAGCCCATGAAAGAGCTCGGGCTCCAGCGCCGTCATCTGGTTGAACGAGAGGTCCAGGATCTGGAGGTTGATGAGGTGGATGAAGGTTGTGTTGGGCAGCTTGGTGATGCGGTTGGAGCTCAGGTTCAGGTCCTTGAGCTTGTAGAGCCCCTGGAAGGCATCCTCATGGACGGTGAGTATTTGGTTGTGGTCCAGGTGGAGCCAAGTTAGCTGGGTGAAGCCGAAGAACTGGTCTGGGCTCAGCTCGCTGATGCTGTTGTGCCGGAGCGAGAGCCCCAGGGCCCCTTTGTCCACACCGTCTGGGGGCGCAAGGAGCCCTTGCGTGTCGCAGTAAAACTGCAGGTCCTCGCAGCGGCATTTCTGAGGGCAGGCTGTGCATGACACGGGAGGCAGACACAGTAGCATGCTGATCACACAAAGTGCCGCTGGTGCTTGTCCCACCAATGGCCACCTTGAATGGAAACCTGGGTGGGTTTAAAGATAAGAAAATAAACCGGGGGGAGGGAAATCTGGTCTCTGCAGTGCATGGAAACACATTTTTCTTTTTACTGCTGCTTTCTTTCAGTATTTCTCTTTACTGTGTTTGCAACAATCTGCGTGGTACTGCAGTAGTTGTAGCATCGTACTGCGTTAGGGATTTGCAGCCGTATCTGGTAGGATTTTTGTAGACGACGACTTCTTGTTGTTGTTATTTATTTTTTTATTTTTTTAATGCATAATAACGTATTCACTAATTATTTATGCTTACCCTGTGTACGGCTCATTCAGCTTTTTCAGCCTGCAGCTGTTACATCTGCAGCTTCTTAATTTTCATTTTCCTCGTTCTATTATAATTCGTCTGTCTTCGTTTCGTAAGCGTATATTAATGTTTCACTTTAACCCACTCACACACCCCCCACCCCCTCCATCATTCTCCCTACAACACTGCAATTATTTAACATTAGTTTAAAGAAAAAAAAAACTTTTACAAGATTCAATAGTAATTAAAAACAAATAAATAATAATAAAAAAAAAAAATAAGTACATAGATGTTTCTGGATAGCCTGTCATACCCCCCCCCACTGCCACACACACACACTCCCAGCCCCCACCACTCTCCTTCTCTTTCCTATTCACTCCATTCCCTATTCAGGTCCAGTCTCTGTGAATAAAAGAGCCAACTTACCCATTCTTTTGTGAACATCGGCGGCTGCATTCAACTGTCTTTTTCCTCAGACTCCTGGAACAGCCAGATGGAAGAGAAATCCAAGAAGGGAAAAAGCCTTTTGAGTAAATACAAAAGGAATCAAGGTCTTCTGAACTAAAGCAGTGCTGTGCCCCTTCATCTGAAACAAATTCACAAATTCCATGTCATGGGATATTGGTTTTGTCCATTCTCTTTTTTTTTTTCTTATTTATCCCGTTGTCCTTTTTTCAGATTCAATTCCAAAATTAAGCAAGAAGTGACATTTTTTCGCATCCAGGAATCCTTAATCTTTTTGAAGTTGATGATTTGCATCCAAAGCGAGCCTGGCAAACAGCGCACCCCCCCCTCCTTTCTCTTCGCGTTCTTTTCCACCGCAATGTCGTCAGCTCAGTTGCTTAATTGAAGAACAAACATCCCCTTTTTTCCCGGCTTGGGGTCCTTCAACCCTAACTTGTTGATGGCAGGCAGAGCCCCCCTCTCGCGCCGCCAGCTCGCTGCGTCTGGGTAGCGTCGCGTATGGAGTTGTGGGCGCTGAGGAGGAGGAGAGATGCAGAGGGACCGGCGAGGAGAGAAGCAGAGACGTCGTTCTGTGCTTTTGTTGCACCCTCTCGCTGCTACAGAGTGGTGGCAGACTGGCGTCGATCATCTGTGCCTTTTCTCTCTCTCTCTCGCTCGCTCGCTCTCTCACACACTCCCTCTTGCTCGCTCGTTCTGTCTTGCACGCTCTTTCTCTCTTTCGCTCTCTTGCTCGCTCGCAATTCTGCCTTGCACACACATGCTTTGATTCATCATTTCCTCTGTGCTTTTTTTTTTTCTCCCCTCTTCCCTCCTCCTCAGCCCCTCTCGCTCTGATTCGTCACCATCAGAATATTGATAACTTTAGATCTTGTGGTCATGCACAGCTAAAATGAACAATCACTATTAATCCCTTTTTTTTTCGCCGAACACTCAGCCCCTCTCTGTTATGAATGGATGTGCATGTGTGTTTTTTTTTATATGGCTCTGCGCTGTTGTGAGGTAGATTTCCTGGACAGGGTTTACATTATTGTCATGGTTTAATATCGACTGCCTGTTTTTTTGGCAATTGCAGCATTTTAAATGAACATTTTTAGTGTCGTGTAAACAGATGGCTATTTTTGCCAGAAGAAGCTGTGGTGATGAATGGATTTAGCATGTAATTATGTTGGCAAAGCAAGCAGATACTTAATTTGATATATTACCACTTGTAATTAGATGCACACCCACCACCACCACCCCTTCCTTTTAAACCTACAGCAACTAGTAAATGGACATTGCAGTGGCTTGCTGTGTTTGTTTTACAGTGCTGGTGGTAGGGGGACTGGACTTAATAGAGCATTCAGACTGCTCAACTACGTCCAAGACATGCACAACTGAAAGCTGGAGCCTGCATTCCCCTGGCCTTTCAGACTCCCTCCCCTGTTTTTATTTACATGAGCTCGCTGAACTGTGACATTTAGGTCACTGTGTGGACTTCAAAAGATGCCGTCCTTTTAAGTACAACCTAGTTTTGGCGTGTTGGACAAAACCCTGCGTTTTTTTTTTCCTCCCACCCCTTTCTTCTCTTTTTCTCTTTGTTGCTGGTCAAGTACAAACCAGTGATGCATTATGGGAGGCTTTTATTTATTTATTTTCAACCAGAAACTATGACTTCATCCAAAACACATTAACATATGGAACGTGGTGGCCAGCTGAGGCTCTTTTGCTGTATGCATGGATCCTACGCTGTGGACGGAAATAGAAGCAGAGTTACAACTGCTTTTAATGTGCATTTGACTTATTGTGATTAAAAATGACTCCCGCTCTTGCCACAAAAAAGATGATTTAAAGATGTGTTGGCGATCGTGAACATAGTGCACTAATACTTCACTTCCGCAAGTGCCTCACACATGCTTTAACAATCATTAGTCCACATGCGCATGCTCCACTTCCCCTCCAGGTCTTTATTTTGGCCAGATATTCAGTGCTACTCCCTTATTCAGGGATCTTTCGATCAAAGACGGATTAAAAATGTCAGTTTGTCTGTACCTTTTATTTACTGTAGAGGAATACTTTGCTGCTTTGCCTACGGTTAGACTCCACCTCATCGTCTTAACCTGTGAAAACATATAAACAAGTGTGAGCTGTCTAGTGCCTGCCCAATTAAGAGAGCTGGCTTGGAGAAGGAAATCGATATTGAAGTGAATGCACATGATTTGGCCTGCAGAGGCCTTTGTGCAGTCGTTTATTAGATCAACCACTAGAAGCTCACATATCCTCTCTCTAAATCCGTTCAGGAATGACCTGCTTTTGTTCCAGGTTTTTATGGTTTGTTTTTTTTTTTTTTTTTGGATAATGATTGTTTGAATCGTCTGAAGAGGAGCGGTGGAGAAAGGAAACCAGAAACCAGTCTCTCACAATTAGACTCCTGAAGGCTGGCATGGGGACACGTATAATATCAGAGAGGGCTTGAGACCAGTGGTGTTTCCGTGCCCACAGCCTCACACCACCCAGTGGGGTGCACTCGCTCCTGCAGCCGTGTTTTACCAGCTGTCATGCGTTCATTTCCAACGCCACTGTGAAGGCCTTGCCCCCCCCCAGGCCTCTTGCTGTGTGGAGATTTACCTCCCCACTGCACATGAGCAATTTGTCTGGGGCGCATGCACAAGCAAGGCTGGCTGCACCAGGCATGCTGAGAAGAGGAGGAGCTCTGTCCTATCTGTCTGAGGCTTCTGTGGTGGAAATGGCTGATTTACACTTATCTGAAAATGCACTTAATTGTGTTTGCGTGGAGATGTGAAGAGGTGGTTTACGGGTAATCACAGCTCGCAGATGTTCAAAGAGGATCTCTCAACTCGGATGCGGAACTTGGTAGAGTAGAACTTTTTTTTTTGCTCAGAAACATTGGTCTTGGAACAAAACCTGAGCAAAAGGCAAGATGTGGTGGTGATAAAATGTTGTGCCTAATTTACCTCGGTATCTCTTCTCTGTGGCAGAATGGGACCTATAGCACAGTCGTAATTCATGTGCATAAATTCATGATTTCAAAAGGAACAGTGTGAAAAGAAGCAGGCTCCTTTGCTTGTAATGATCCTTCGGGTCATGTTAGACAAGGAAATAGCCCACGAAAAGGAAATGGAGAGCAATGGGGATGGATTTATTTTTGAACAGGCAGCAATCAGGGCACATGTACAAACCTGTGAACGTTAATACACATTTCCAAGCATGTGGTTAGCTTGAGTATCAGTGCTTGATATGCATTTTGCTGAAGGAAATGAAGTAGTTTAATGCCAAACTCTTGCTCTGCCTGACAGTGTTATCACATCATTGCCTGACTGCTGTTATTTAAGCATAACGATATTCTTTTTACAATGAGGCGTTTGAGAACAGAGCGCTTTTTATGAGTTGGATTGGGGTAAATGCTAGTAAATAAAAGAGAGCTAAAAAACCTTTTCATTGAGGCCTTGTGAAAACAACAGAAGTTCCACTGTCTGATGTGGTGCTATAATGGCAGTGACAGCAGCACTATGTGTTTTTCCACAGCTAGGATTCACAGTAGTTAATTGGTCATTTTGTCCACATTAGGCTTGTATTCAGTTGTTTCACAATGCCAGTTTGTATGGAAACTAATTATCAACCAAACTGTCATGATTAGGACTGACCTAAATGTAGCTCTGCTCAACACAGCTAAATGTTTTAATGGGTCAAGGGGAACTGTGTCAAGTCAGCATGTGCCAAACCAGGAAAAAGTGCCTCGGGAAAGAGGATCAGTGCAGTGGGGCAATTAGCTGTGAAAAATAGTCTCTTTTTCATCGTTTTTTCTAATTGTCTGTCATTGAAAATACAGTTCTGTAAAGGTGTTTTGAAACCTGTGTCAAAGTAGGAGTCCTTAACGTGGGACACTTTCCAAGCGGAGATGTGTTTTGTTGTTGTTGCTTGAGAATCGACTTTCCCTGCTACGTTTCTATGGATGTTGTACCCGTATCGAGTTGTTTGGTGGTTCTTGCCAGTTTTTGTCTCGATATGAGTCCTGTCATTCCATGTTGTTGCAATGCCTGGCTACAACTCAAAGCTCATCCACTCGACGAGGCAGTGCCTAACAGTAAACCTGTAAAAAGGGGACAGGTTGTTGTGTCGTTTTTTTTTTTTTTTTTTTTTCTCTCTCTCTCTCCCCTCTTTTCCGCCCCTTCTACTTTTCCTCCTTCCCCCACCTCCTTGAGAATGTTTCAAAAAGGTACAATGTGCTGTTCAGTCTTTTCTTAAGAGTCCTGTTGAGTACGCCATTGTCTTCAGAAAAGCTCGTTTTGAAGGGAACACTTTGAAGCCAGGTCAAATTAACCTTTTATTAATCACACCTTTATTTTGCTGTATCCAAATCTCTTAAAACACTGCCGTATTTCAGAGGAAATGCCCAACTTTCTCTGATCACAAATGGAACAACATTTGCTGCCAGTTTCTCTTAATCTCCTCACCACTTAACTTTTTTTTTTCTAGATGCCATCAGTGACATCAGTGAGATTAAAAGTGACTAACTATTTCTCATACTTCTCTTTCTCTGTCTCTCACACAGGCTGGACGCAAGGATAAGAGTGATGCTCTGAACATGGCCATTGACAGGATGACTAAGAAGACCCGCGACCTGCGCAGACAGGTTTGTTGAACCCTTCTTTTCTGTTCTGTTTTTCCTCTTCATTTCCAGCTGTCTGCTACTGAGCTTAATCAGAGGCGGAAAAAGTCTTTTTTAAATGTAGGAGTCGTGAATGTAAAAATATTTTGACCCTCTCCTGTAGCCATTTTCTTAAAGTATTAATTTTATAGACAATGTAACTATCCATTACCTATTGCATGTTGTTTCATGGCTGTGTATTAAACGTGAACTCAGGAGAGGCATGTCAATCCTTAGTTTTGCCCCAGGAAGCGTGTGCTGTTTCAGTCACCGAGCATTTGTTTACATGATTGTTTCCAGTTGAGGAAGGCTGTGATGGACCATGTGTCCGACTCGTTTTTGGAGACCAACGTTCCTCTTCTGGTGCTCATCGAGGCTGCCAAAAACGGCAATGAAAAGGAGGTGAAGGAATACGCCCAAGTTTTCCGCGAGCACGCCAACAAGCTGATCGAGGTAGGCACCTGCTTCCGCCGAACGAGGAGCCCGGCACATGCATATGGCTCAGTCCAAACTCTGGATCTCTCTCAAAACAAATGATTTGGGCAATGATTTGAACGGTTGCAGTCAGAGTTGCGTTTTGCTTAACAGCATGCCCACATCTGAAAGTGCTTGTGCACACGCGGGAGTGGCTAGGGTAATAGATGCTCAGTGGAGGGAATGAAACGAAAAATTACTTTTTGTTTCCTGACACCTGTTCGTCTAATGTTTTTAGAGCTGGGGTTTTCGACGGTAACGAGGCTGGAATGTGTCTCTTGGGAACATGCTGTTTCAGAGGGAACACTTTGTTTTGAGCGTGTTGAAAACCCCGTACAACAGAAAGGAAATCTCTCATTTAAAGGACTTTAATGAGGACCTGGTGTGATTCGTGCTTTAATATGGCTTTGAATGAGCAGAGCTTTAACCAAATTAAACAACTTTTTGACATCAAATAGCAGCACAAAGGTCCATTTTTCAGCTTTGATGTTTTTACATAAATGGGAAGCTGAATGTTCTCTATGCTCTAGGCATTTTCAAATTATGGTTATTAGACTTAAGAGAGTGTAACTCTAAATACCTTGAAATTTTAGAATCATTGGACCAAAGTTGTGAAACGCACACAAGCTCGGCTCTGTTTGCTTTGGTTTTAAACATCGAGGCATGGTTGATGATGGTTAAAAACCTATGATGATACTTAAGTGACCTATTTAGCAATGCTAACGTAAACTTTTGGTAAAGAATGGTTGAGTTGACCTCACTCTTTATTGGGTTTATTCTTTCTTGCAACCCCACAGTCTGACAGCATAATTCCAAACAATTATGGTGTGCTATTGCCATTTTTCACAAATTAATTGGTGAAATTCTTGCTAAAGTATGTTAAAATTCCATATTGTAATATTTTTAAAGCATTCACAAACTATTTCTTATTTGGATCTGGAGCTGCTACCACCACCCAATAAGTCTCTCCAATCACAGTCATCAGGATTCACTTTCCCAAGGAGTTTCCTCACCTTTTACGGCCACACCTGCTAGAACATTAAGCTGTACTCGTTCTAAGTATTCAAGGCTGCACAGGCTCTTTTCAGCCTGCTGTGATGGCTTCAGTTTCTCTCCAGGTCTTTTGAGGCTGTGGTTTTGACTCTGTGCCTGACTATTCATGCCCAAAGTTGAAGGCTTTCACTATAACCCATAGTGACACAGTGAGCAAGCCATTTCCTTTACACGCTCTTTCTTGTAGTGGCCATGTCGACTAAACCTGATCCCGGTCATTACGCCATGACGCCTTCAGTGGTTGACGAGGAATCTTGGGGAAATGGTGTGAGATTGCTTTTCTCTGTATTTTCTGACAACTTTGCATGCTCATATTTTTGTGCACATTCCATTCTTCAGAGATGTGTGCTTTGGCAGGTTGCGCATGTTTTTTTATCTCGCTTTTTTCGAGTCGAGGATTTGTTGCTGGCAGTGCAGTCTTTGATTGACTTTGAGAATGTGACCTGTTTCTGTCTCTGTTGCACAACATTGCTATTTATCTGGAGTCCGTCATGTCCTTGCAATACTGTCACCAAACATCCTTCATGCCTTGCTGATTTCATTTACATATATATGAAATATTCTGTTGCGTTCAAATTTGACAATGTATTTTACAAACGAAGCTACATTCCCTTTGTGACACAGAGGTCAGTGTATTCAAGACGCCTAAAATTGCGGTCCTTCTGTCAGCATTGTTTAAGTGTTCGGTAGGTGTTTCTAATGCGGCAGGGTCACTTAAGGTCCAAACCGTTTCCGTTTTCATTGCATTAACTAACTCTTTGTCTGGATTTTGATTTTATTAAATAAGCTCTTAGATTTTACTCGACTTGACCGCCTTAATGTACCTCTGCCTAGACCTGCTTAGTTCAGAGTACCTTACCCTGAGATTTGGATTAAGTCTTTCTCAGAGTGTTGGGTTGCCAGTTCGTGTCTGTCTTTAGTACAGATAAGCCACATAAGCTGCCAGGCACAAACAGCTACCGCAGAGATGAAATAAATTCAAACGTTCAAGCTTCGTCTGAGTGCTACTGCTGCAGTAAAGAGTGGTATTTCTGTCATCGCCTCTTGATCTGCTTGTGAGTCCCATAACCTTTATGTCTGTTATTTGTCCTGTTTTCTCTTTTGCGATGCATCAGACAGCACTGACTGAGTCAACAAGCATGTGGTTTTATGGCGGTTCTAAGGCGAATGCTGCAGGCTTTTAGTCCGCCGCTGCTCTGACCACACAATCGCCACATTTGTATGGACGGTCACAGCTGTGAATCGGGTTTTTTAAGCCCCAGCCGGAGGAGCGAAACTTCCCTGTGGCCAAGGTTAAGTGCTGTCTCGAGGGAAATATTAATTGTCTCAACAGTTGGATATCCTGTTTCTTATAGTGGCGACCGCAAAGGAAATTCACTCGGCTGTGACGGCGTGCAGTAAATGGCTCCTTTTACATCTCTTGCATCTCCTGCCCCGTACGGCAGAGCCTCCTTTTTGTGCAATCGCAGAACGGCTTTTTAAAAAGCCCTGTAAACCCATGCGAGCGACGGACATACGCCGGCTACGCCACTCGCCACAACCTGACAAACATTTGAGCGTCCTCATTAGTCGTCTTCAAATCTGTCTCCCTTCACAGCCTGTGGCAACACGACATCCGCTGACATTTGGAAGTGACCTCTCCCCACAGGAGGCCGTCCAGGCCTCAGCATGACGCGCTGCTGGCCAAAGTGATCTGACTAAGGGGAATCAAAGGGGAGCGGCAAGGCATGAGGGACACGGCGTACAGACCCCCTCAGTCTCACCAGGAGCTCAAGTGTTAGCGGAGGCACAACACATCTCCTCAAATCTCCTCTTTCTCTCCCTGGCTGACGCAGAGCTGGGATGAATATGGATAGATGCCGTAATCCAAAAGCAGGATTAAAATGACACAATGTGGATTTCAAACCCCCCCCCAAAAAAAAAAAGTCTACTGACAAATGACCAGCTTCAGCATCCTTGCTGGGAAAACTTTATTTATTATAGACTTGAGGACCCACACACCATCATCAAACTGAGTCAGCGAAGACATTTTACTCAGTGTTGGGTTTCATTCATGTGTTTATGTGAAGACCCACGGCTCTGTGAGAGGTACTGTTTTAATCCAATAACCTAAGGAGGCAGATATGATGTACAAGAGTTTACCCGCACACTCCTCCGTAACCACTCTTTATCAGTCCTATTCTGAAGAGAAATACAGCCTTTCCCTGGGGAGGGGGAAGAGTGACCAGTAGGGAATTGACTCCTCTTGTTCCAGAACAGAGGTCAGAGTTTGAACCTTCAGCCTTTCTCTCTCTCTCCCTCTCAATAATCTCTTAATTATACAGTCATTGAGCTTGTTCTTTACTGTCTGACATAATATCGACGCTTGCCTCTTGTTCAGTATTTTATACCTCAGATGTGCCAGCCGTTCTGAACGCTCGAGGAGTGTTGGTGTGCTTTTATTCATTTAGATTTTTGTTGCATAGGTATTCATTTTTACATTACGCTTGCACCGTGCTCCCTGGCTGTACGCGCAGGCATGAAAATGATTTATTACTCACTGCTCAATTCACAGCCTCTGTGTGGTGCTTTTAAACATGGATGCAGGTGTTGCTGTATGGAACACCGTTTAATTTGCGCAACAATAGGATACCAGTGACTTTAGCGAGATTTGAAATTGTCAACGCGGAAGTCTCTCTGCAAGGGCAGTAGACAGTGCCAACATTGCTTTCTTCACTTATTCTTTCGCTTAAATTACATTTTCCGATACCACCACCCATCCTTACGACTGCTGCTGTAGTGTAGGCTGTATCAATCATCTGTGGGTTTTTTTTTTTTCTCCTCCTTCCCTCCATGCTGGAGAAAGTTCACGTCTATGTTAATTTGCCCTCTCATTCTACTTCTTAATGATGCTTCAGAACATCTGGACTGCTAAAATGACAGGAGGTTCTTAGAGAGATGAGTGCCAGTCTATTCTCATGCCAGCGCTTCAGAGCGCTTTAGATTTTGCAGCACCGAAACACATCGCTCCTGAAATGGAGTAAAAATAGAATGGGCTTAGTTCTGTTGCCTCAAGGCCGCATTCTCAAAGGTTTCAGGCTGCTCAAGGGAAACAGATTGTACAGGGACTATGCTGTTATGCATAGTAAAGAGAGGGAGAGATCTAGGCCTATTCCTCTTCTGAAGCTGCTAATATAGAATCACCTTCAGTCTCTTTTCATCACTATATTTTGACACTAGGTATGCACTGGATGAGCATTGTTTGGCATTAATTAATTTTTCAGACACAGGCTGTCCACCAGAGGCGTGGGATGATCAGTTAGCACTGAGCTGTTATTTGCCTCCGTAATGAGGTATGGTATTAGTTAATTGCGTGCTTGTGGCAAATTAGTGGCAGATGTGGTGCTGTTTCAGAGGTTTTCTGCCAGCTGAGTACATGACACATGATTAAATATAGCCTGAATTTTATTCCCCATCATTTCAGCAAAACGTGGAACGGAGCGTTGCAAGTCGCTCTCAGGATATTTTATGCTTGCTCATTGCCTGAGTGCTTGCTAACGCGGGCACCTGAAGATTCTCAGTAAGAAGAGTCGAGAAAATGAACTTGCAACTCGTAGTAGAAGTTTGTCCTGCCATCTGAATCTGCTTGACATTTAGCTGCAAATGTGGCGTGCAGTGAATAGAGCCCTTATGCCAGAGTTCTTTGTGCTGATCCACAGAGAGCTGGGGAGAGGAGCTTGAGTCTGTCGCTTTGTGTACTCAACCAGCTATAGTACCTCGCTGCTTCACCAACATAAAGCCACAGGGACAGTCTCCCACAAGCTCATAGCAAACTTAAAGAGATGGTTCGCACACAAATGAAATCTAGGAAGTGAACGGGTTCCTCTCTGCATTCTGGTGCCTTGTTAGCCTTGTCCTCCAGCCTGTTGTTTGAAATGCTGCTCTAAAGAGCTAAAATGCTGTCACCAATGTCCGTGTTTGGACAGGTGTGTGTGTTTATAGTGATTTTAGTCCGTCTTTAGTCGGGTTCAGTCAAACAGGTGAGGATTGCTGAAACATTAGGCGAGGATAACAGATTTCCGTCAAGGGATTTGTTGCTGCTAAGACAAGGAACTCGCTTGGCCCAGAATCAAACAGATTTTAGAGGTTCCGCTGCCAGATTTTTAGTTTTGTGCCTGTGGATTCACAGTTCTTGGTTTGTGAGTAGAATCACAGTGTAAGCCTTGAATAAATGTATTTTCATCAACTGAAGTACAGCCACGGTGTTGGAATACATCAGGAGAGGGGGGGGGGGGATTCATACAGCCCCTGATCTGTTGAGGAGTAGACGTTTTAAATGCTCCTGTAATTTACTTTGATAAAGCTGCGCTTGCCTCATTTCTAATTGACACGTCTTGAGCAAACTTATGGAATAAATTGATTTTCCGCAATAACCGCTGATGCACCCGCCACCATTACCGGTCACGTGGTGATTCAGCTTCTCGATAGATCTTCCACTTAATCAGTCTGACGTGTGCCTCTTTATTCCCTTCATACGTGACACACACAGGCGGCGGTGAGTTAGAGCCGGAATATAAGCAAGCGGTGCGTGGAGGTCTCCATCAGCTTCTTTAAAGCAGAGCCGCATTAACAGCGCTGCGGTCGAGGCTCTTGTCCGGTCGCTGAGTATAGACGCTCCCCAGAGGCCTCGAGCGAGCACCGAAGCTTTAGCCTAGACGTTGAAGAGCTAGTCTTTCCAACCCTGGACATGTGTACTCGCTTTTAATGGATCAACAGCAACCTCCGGTGTCGATCTACGCTGTTCGATGGAGGATGTGGCTTTATAGATTTGGGGGACGAAGAGGAGAGAGAGCCACACATGTACCAGGGCCCAACTGATATATATCTGCTAGCATCAGGCACAAAATGCGGAGCTACTGTTGATGACGAACCTCAAATGATGACCGACAGCAGACAGAGCTGGTTGTTTTTGAACAGAGCACCGTCGTAACTAAAATAATCTAACATGTAAAATAAAATGCTTTTTTTTAAAAACTACTGCAGTAAAAGGTTATTAGTTATTTACACTTAAAATATAGAGCCCTGAAACATTGGTATTGTTCAATGTGGTTTATTAAAAGTCAGGCTCTAACACACACACACACACACACAGTCTCGGCTAACTGCAAACTCTTACTCACCTCCCTGGCTAATGTATGAATTACAGCAAAGAACAGCCCCCAGCAATATTGCTGAACCAATATAGCCGTCCTTCTCTATGTATTCATTAAAGCACCCTCGGGTTAAGTTCATTTGCTTATTCTCATTACCACTACAAACTTCAGCAAGACCGAGGTTGAACCTTCAAAACTTCAGAATTCACACAGAAAATCTCTCTCTCTGTGCAACAGGGTGCAAGGATGGATCAAGCTCAAGGATTCCAGGGTGTGTTGGGTTTGTCGTATCGCAGCCGAAGAACTTCATTGTTCATTTCATATCAGTGGCAGCGTGAAGCCGAATCCAGCTTTACTTCATTTCTGTAGAATGGCAAATGGACTGTCAAGAGCAGTCTCGTCATGTGGTCAAGTGAAGTCATCCATATTTCTATTTGTCGAAAGCAATGAAAGCGCAGGTTAGCGTTAGCCCTTCTCCCACACACCTGACTCACCTCGTCAGCTAGTTTTCCAGCCCTGTGCATTGAGCCAGGTGTGTGAGAGCACTGCGTAGTTGTGTTGTGCTACAGCAAGCCACTGGAAAACTGCTCTTTTTTTGTTTTTTAAGCATAATTTATACAGGGAGAGAAGTAATGAGTACATTTCTGTCCCAGTCACTGGCGAGCCTAAGACCAGACGATTATTAGACACTGCTGTAAGGGGGCATTTACATCACCACAGCAGCATTCTACCCCCCATTCTCTGTTCTGAGCGGCCTCAGCTCAGTTCACTGCGATAGCCCAGCATTAAGCAGCAGTAGCTTTGGATACTCATTCCTTCGTTCTCGATCTCATCTGTAGTCTTATTTCCTCAAGTTGGTTGTGTTTGTAAAGATGGGACCAGCGCTGTGATTGGAGGGACTCGGATGAAGGGGAGGGACGATCTTTAAATCTCTGCACTTCACATCGGGAATGGCACAAAATTGCAGTGAGTGAGTTGGTGGGCTCCAGATCCTCAAATGAGTGTGTACTGCACTGAACGAGTAATTATGTTTCATAACGCCTTCCCTTTAAAAAAAACAAATCCTGTTCTCGGTTTGAAGATTCCTTGTAATAAATGCAGTCCTCTCGTACCTACAGCTGATGGTTGTGAAAAAGACCCATCACTGATGCAAATGTAAGGTCATAAATAACTTTGCATTGGCAAATGCAGATCATTTTTGTTCTGGGAATATCACACATTTGCAGGGCTGATTTGTTGGTCAGTGTGAGAATTTACTCTCTGACTGTAAACGCTGGCAGCAGGAACAGCTCCTGCTTGCCTCAGCGTTCCTGAAGCTAGCGGGCCGTCGCCTTTTGGAAAGTGATATTTGCTTCTCACACTTTGCCAGGGTAATAGTGGCAGACCAGTGATTTAATCACCAGGAGGGGACTCCTCTTAAAGACCCCCTCCAGTGAAAATCAAGTGTTTTACCTTGTTAACATCTCCGTGTGGTGTTGTTTATTTGCTGGAAGACATGTCATGTGCGAAATAAGCAGTAAAAATCATAGCTGAGCGTTTCCTCTTTGAAAGTGCAGTGTTCCAAAGACAACCGTTTTCAGAAAGAGACGGCCAGGGTTTCAGACGGCTCGGGTTTCTTACATCTCAGACCTAAGGATCTAATCGCCTCGACTTCTAGGGTGGGGCTCTTGAGAGGAATAGTGCAGAGGTGGGTGGAGAGAGGGACAGGTATTAAACCTAGGGCTGGATGATATGGCCAACATTTGTATGACAATATATATTTGTTCTTTTTGGTGGATAAGATATAATTCTGATATCACGTAATAAGCTATAACAGACAATAACCTTTAAACTGGGAACCAGAAAGCTTGTGGTTGTTAAATACTTTATTGTATACTGTAAATCATTTTGTCCAATGTCATGAGTGGTTCTTATCTTTTTGCCCGCTGTGTCGTTTTATCAAATCTCTGTGTGTCTTACATTTCACAAACCCATGGAAAGAGATGCACTTGGTGTGGGTGGATGTGTGTGTGTGTATCTCCATGTGAGAGTCTTGACCCTTTCTAAGCTGTGATACTCAAGGCTATGACTGTTCAGTAATTTGTGTGTCTCTTTGTTTTAGGTGGCTAACTTGGCATGCTCCATCTCCAATAATGAGGAGGGCGTGAAGCTGGTCCGCATGGCCGCTTCCCAGCTGGATGCCCTCTGCCCTCAGGTACATGATGCCCCCCTCCTCACGCCCCCTCCACCCGTTGCCCCCTCTGCGGCGGCCTGTGACATCTTTTTCATCTTCACTCTAATTACTCCCATTCATCCTCCTGCTTTGATCTCGACAAATGGGGCTCTCCGCTAAAAACAAGCCACGATTAATTGCAGCTGCTCTATAATGGTTAACAACGAATTACTCTGTTTTATATATGGAGAACAATAAGACCAACAACAACAGCATAATAATGATAAAAGAAAAGGCCCCACTGATAATTATGCTATGCAAATTTAAGTGGGTCTTTTTCCCCCCCTTTCTTTTGTTTTTGTTGCTTGTTTTGTCCTAACAACAAGGTAATTGCTCTAAACTGGTAATTTCAGGTGATTAACGCTGCCCTTGCCCTCGCTGCCAAGCCCAACAGCAAGGTGGCGCAGGATAATATGGACGTCTTTAAAGAACAGTGGGAGAAACAAGTGCGCGTGCTCACTGATGCTGTCGACGACATCACTTCCATCGACGACTTTCTCTCCGTGTCCGGTAAGCCCACAGGAACCTAATGATTAGTCTGCTGTTAGTAAACATCGGGTCATTGCTAACTTGTGTTTCCAAGCAGTACTGCTGTCTGACTGTGATGCCCTGGCAGGAGCTCTATACAACTGAATACTGAAACTGAAAACTGACATTTTTTTATTTAATTTTTTTAATGCATGTTTACATACATATTTGTCATTCAAAATGCCATCTTCACATTGAAACATGTCTACATATGCTTAGTGATGTTGTGGGCGATGCATATCTAATTCAAAATTTCGATATGTACATATTCAAATCAGTCCATATCAGCGGTGGGCGCTGTGTGTGTGTGTGTATATATATATATAAAATTTGCCAGCAGACAGTCCTGAAATCTGTAATACAAAGTAGGGCTGGGCGAAATTAAGAAACTGCCTGCATCCAAGCTGCTGCTTAATTTTTTTTCTTATAACAAAGTAAACAAATGGGGTCTTCACAAACAAATATTATAATTGTTAATCTAATGTGAATTTTTTGTATAAAGAATGAGTTTGATTCTAAAACTGTCAGTTTTATTGTCACAGTTGTGTTGAGGGAAAAATTTAAATGCAGTTTCTTTAAGACAAAAAAATATGATTTTATTTATTTATTTTTATTTTTTCCTAAGCTCTTACCTGTTTGTTTTTTTTTTTTTTTTTTTTTTTTTTTTTTTTTAAATCGTAGCCAC
This sequence comes from Hoplias malabaricus, assembly GCF_029633855.1. Classification (NCBI taxonomy): domain Eukaryota; kingdom Metazoa; phylum Chordata; class Actinopteri; order Characiformes; family Erythrinidae; genus Hoplias; species Hoplias malabaricus. The sequence continues at coordinate 16,726,365 of NC_089803.1, read as the reverse complement.
AAACCAACCCCCCTGTAGGGGGGGACTGTGACTCCATTGGCTGCAGCACTAAATGATGGACAGCTAAGTCTGGCTGCTGATTGGCAAAATTAAAGTGATAACCAATGAGAAGCTCAAACTAGTCATGGTCTTAATAGCGCTTTTTTGAATTAAAGCTTCACCACTGGTTTCATTTTTGTCCATTGTTAATTTATTGACAGTTATCAGAGGTGTAGATCTGAGTGCGTACGATAAATGTGCTGAGATACATTTTGTGTGCAATATTATATCACCCACCCCTAATCCATAAGTACATGTAATGAGATTTTTGATACCACAACAAAAACGGAATTGACAGTCTTTATGTTAAAGGGGGCACATTTATGTTAGTTTATTTTAGTCACAACATTGCCCTGTTCAAAAATGACCAAAATCAGTGTTTCAGTGTATTTATTAATTTAGGCATCTGGAGCCCTCCAACCCAGAAACTGTGAAACAAGTCTATACCTCTTCTGGGTCTCTCCAATCCTAGCATTGTGCCCATGCTTGATGAGGTTGAATGGAGTAGAATGGACACAAGGAGTGCGGAGAAATAAGATTACTGAGTAAAAAAGTGGAAAAATTTATAGGGATTTGTCTGGCCACTCATTTGAGATAAATTATCTAGGCAATTCCTCACAGTAACCTCATTGAGCCCGTGTTGAGATTAAAGCAGCAAACCACTAACTTCAGTTAATGTTTTAGGATAGTAAACTGGGCTCATTCTGCTGATTAACAAAGCAGAAAAGGCATTGCCTTGAAATAGGTACTTTAAAGATATTTTATTCTATTCTCCCAGTATGTTGGGCTCTACAAAACTACTGCACGTTGCGTTGGTGTTCTTTTGAACCAGAGGTTACATTCATTCATTCGTTGTCTGTAAGCGCTTATCCAGTTCACGGTTGCGGTTGGTCCGGAGCCTACACGGAATCACTGGCTGCAAGGGAGGGGGCGCCAGTCCTTCACAGGGCGGCACACACTCACACATTCACTCACACCAACAGACACTTGAGTCGCCAACCCACCTACCAATGTGTGTTTTTGAACCACGGGAGGAAACAGGAGCAGACACGGGGAGAACACACCAAACTTGAACCCACAACCTCCAGGTCCCTGGAGCTGTGTGACCGCGACACTACCCGCTGCACCACCATGCGGCCCCCTGAGGTTACATGAATTTTGAAAATCAAGCTCTGCTTTGCCGAGTTGTATCACTTCAAGGTTTATTTCACTAGCCCGAGGACTTTGTCTGTAAACACTGACTATGGCATGTCCCTAGTTAAAGCTAATCCCACCCAAATATGACTTTGTAAAACACTCGTACAGTATATTCTTATGTAGTAAGGTAGAGCAGCCCTTTAAAATGGCTATTAGCTCTCCTAGTGAGAGTACATGAAGAATTGTGTGTGAAGCAATGCTTAACCAGAATGAGAGAGAGATGTTTTTCTCTCTATAGATCTACTTATTCCACTCAACTTAGCTCCCTGGTGATACTGCACCGGATCTGGTCTCGGGAGCCGTAATCGAGACTCCTCGACATGCGTCTGACATGTAAAGCGTTTGAACCATTGGCTGCGTCTCGCCATTTTTTATTATTATTCTTTTTTTTTTTTACGTGCCCTCTTCCTACTCCAGTAGAAATGGATTTTGTGATCCCCTTTTTTAAACTGCTCCTAACCGACATGCCGAGCTTCAACAATAGAGCACTCTAGTTCCCTGACATCTCCAGCCATAGAAGAGAAGGGGCTTTTAAGAACCATTAGCTAGATGGAGTTTCCTGGTATATTTTTACTCTGCTCTGAATAATGATTTCGCCAGTGTCTACTCAGCTCCTTAAAGATGATCTGAATGCGCCAGCCTTGTACCGAGCGCTTGATTAGCCCCTTTCTGACCAGACAAAAGCACTCGAGTCTCAGCATGGTGTTGTGGCATTGACATCCTGTCACGTGTGTGAAGACATACGAGCTGCTTGTCAGACTCTGGCCTCAAGGAGCACTGAATGGAGTGACGTCCCTCACCTCCATCCAAGGACAACTCTGCGCTTTGTGTCGATTTGCATTTTACAGGCTGCCATTAATAAGCCTTTTGGTGCGTTTGTCTTTGGTGTTTTTTAGTCGCTGTTACAGCCGCCCTCGTGATTCCTATTATCGGTCTTAAGCCAGGCTTGGTGCAAACGCAGCATGAAGAATGAGGATTTCCCGCCTCAGCTCACCCCGTTCGGGTCGTCACGCTGGCGCGTCCTTTCTGTGTGGATTAGGTCATTTTAAGACTCCTCTGCTCGTTTGTCTGACTAATTTGTTTGGTTGTTTGTTTCAGAAAACCACATCCTGGAGGATGTGAACAAGTGCGTGATCGCCCTGCAGGAGAAGGACGTGGACGGACTGGACCGCACTGCCGGTGCCATTCGAGGCCGCGCGGCTCGCGTGGTTCACGTGGTCACATCCGAAATGGACAACTATGAGCCTGGAGTCTACACTGAGAAAGTTCTGGAAGCCACTAAACTCCTGACTAAAACAGGTAGAGTTCTCAGCATCCACAAGCACGGCTGAATGATTGTTTTTATATTACAGTTTTAAATTACAGTTTGAAAGAGTGCAGTTTCCAAATCGCAGCGTTATTTATATGCGGCATAATTCACAATTGTCTTGATTTGTAAGCAGAAAAGTGTAACCTTGTAGTGCAGAGCTTGTGAACTGGTGTTCTGGCACAGTCCGTTCAGCGTTCGAGTCTCCAACCGAAAAATGGAGTGCACTTTCTGTAATGCCTGAGAGAGCTTTATAACACTGACAATTAATTTATTATAAACAACATTAGCCACAGTGCTGAGCATTTGAAATGTGGTGATCAGATCATAAAGTATAACTTAGAAATCATTATTAGCCTGTCCATATTAAACAACCTGTTCATACAGATCCTAAATATGGATTAGTTCATCTGAAAATTCATAAATGCTGCTCGTCCCTTGGTTTGTTGAAATGGGCGTTATTAACGTTCAGATTCCGCTCTTTTGAGAAAGCCTTAAAATAGATTTTGGAGCATCTCTGAGGCACGGTTTACGTTCAGCCATAAGATTTTTAAGTGAGGTCAGGTACGGATGTTGGACAATTAGTTCTAGATCGCAAACATCACACCCAGCCACTCAGAGAAGTGTTAAATGATGTTCCATCACTCCAGAAAATGTTGTTCTCCAAAAAACTTAATGGTACGGGGGGGATATATCCTTAAAGCCAAGACTGTAACCTTTGGCATAGTGACCCATTCTATTGGCAAAGCTTTTTAATAGATATTTTACAAGCGCTTTGTCAATAGTGTAGCTTCAAAGAAAGGCTGTTTTCCCAACCTGAGGCAAGCAAGTGTTATAATTTATTTCCCATCCAGTTTGTTTTATAACCTTTAGTGCTGGCAACAGCTCTTGTATGAAAACAACCATGTGGGATTACAGCAGCAACACGTCCAATAGAGTTTGTAACTGTACTGCAGTTTGAATCTCCTCTACGTCACCAATGTTTTCACTGTTGATGGGCTAAAATGTCCCATGAAGCAAGCCTTACTCTGGCTCTCCACTGTGTCACCAATCTCTCTTGGACGTGTTAATGTAGTTTGTATACGTCTGGATTTAGGCGCCCCTGTTGTGTAATGGTAGATGGCGTCAGCTGTGTTTGTTCTGTGTTACCAGCTGCTTCTCCCACACTGAAATGAATGAATGAATGAATGAATGTCAGTGCGCCTCGGATTGACAAATAATCACATTGTGTCAAGTTGAATGGAGTCATTTGCGATAATAATTAGTGTAAAATGTTCACTGCAATCGAGTGGTTATTTTCCAATTGCCAGTCAGCTTTGTATATCCTTGTTTTCTTATCTTCATGTCTCTGGCCTTGTTTTATGGGTGGGAACAGAAAGGAAACACAAAACTAGCTCTTATTTTCAAGGTCTATAAACATGAGTAGATGTATTGGCCCATACGGCAGCTGTCGCAGCTGTAGAGATGATTTCAATCTATTTCTTGGACCTTTCCTTGGTTCCAATTATAAAGTGAGAATTGAATAAATGAGCAATTATTGCTTAGAAATGTGTAATATTTGCACATGCCGTCAGAGCCTTCAGTGATGGGAAGACAGTGTGCTGTGTCTGGAGGAATAGCATGTTCTAGACTAAACAGCTGGGCCTGATTAGGGAGGGGGCGGAGGGAAGAAAGCGAAAAAGACTTGCATGCGTCGTGGCACTGAAGGCTGCCTTAACAACTTTGAAACCTCATTTCCCCCCAGAGCCTGCAGCCTGGCCTCAAACCTGATTTTGATGCAGAGGCCAACATTTTCCTTTCTACTCATCGCTCACTCTATCTCTCTCTCTCTCTCTCTCTCTCCCTCTCCCTCTCTCCCTCTTACTCTCATGCGCTCTCTCTCCCTCCCTCTCTCTCTCTCTCTGGCAGTTGGTATAGTTGTAAATTGTGAATGAGGCTGAATGTTAATGTAACAGTGCATTTAACTCCAGAGGGAGGGTCTATTACCTTGTGCATGGGGAGCTATGAAAGAATTGGTTGGCTCCTGCTTCCTAAAATGCTTAAGCAAACTGCTATAGATCAGAATAAATTGAGCTGCTCATTTTGAAAACTAGGGGACGGTTTGTCTCAAATCACCTCGTGCAAGTACATTTCCCCTGTGTCTGTCTGTCTGTCTCTCTGTCACTGTCTCTCTCTCTCTCTCTCTCTCTCTCTCTCTCTCTCTCTCTCTCTCTCTCTCAGATTCAAATAGCTTTATTGGCATGACTGTAATTAGAACAATTTTGCCAAAGCATTACAACAATAACAAAATACAAAGGAAAAATCTCTCTCCTCTTTCTCTCTCTCTCTCTCTCTCTCTCTCTCTCTCTCTCTCTCTCTCTCTGTCTCTTTCCTGTATATGTATGTAAGAGAAAGGCAATAGATGAGCAAATAGCAGAAACCCTGTTCAACCATAAAAGCTTTTTGTAATCACCACCCAAAATCGTATTTATTATTAAACAGGCAATCTGTTTGTTCATTTCACTGTTTTTAAAAATAAATAAATAAAAACCTTATTCATTGCTCCCTCTGGGAGCCTGTCTGGATGAAATTGGCCTCTGTTGTGGCTAGATTTCCACTCTGTGTCCAGTGTTGGGAGCCATGGGCCCTATACTCTCTGACCTCATCTAGTGCATTGGAGGAGGATTAAAGGAGGGGAGTCACATCTCTTGCATATTAAAGTATAAGCAGTGCTGTGGTAATGTTTAGCACCCTGTAGGCTTTCTCGGTGGTTCTCTGTTGAAGCTGTCCACTTTGAGTATGCGTAATACTAGTCTGTGTGTGTATGTTTGTTGCCACCTGTCTCTTAACTGATTTATTTAACAGACAGCCTTAAGAGTACTTTCATCTGCTATTCTTGGCTCTAAGAGGTAGCTGATTAAAAGTTTGCCCCAAGTGCTCATTAAACTCCAGCAGCCGACCAGCCCTCAGTGAATCATGGGGTTGGGTTAGTGCTGTCTCACTGTGGCCAATTCAGAGAGTGTGAATAAAAATTGTTCATTAAAGCAAATTCAGCCCATGGATTTTTGTGGAGCTTCTTTTCTCGTCCTTGTGGTTTTGGGGGGTGGGGAGTGGTAATTGAATGAAAGTATCTGAATTGAGCTGTAATTATAGGTGGGGTGGGGGAATTGAAATGAAGTCAATCTGAAGCCCTCTGACTTGTAAGTGGTGGAGTTTTGGTTTCAGTGGAGTAATGCTAATTTAACACGTCTTTTTCTTTTTTGTTTGGTCTGTGCAGTGATGCCTCGTTTTACGGAGCAAGTGGAGGCAGCAGTGGAGGCTCTCAGCGCTAACCCCTCCCTGCCCGTGGATGAGAATGAGTTCATTGACGCCTCACGCTTGGTGTACGATGGTGTGAGAGACATCAGGAAGGCTGTGCTCATGATCCGGGTGAGGAGAAACTTTGCAATGATGATATAGTATTACTGTTTATTTAATGCTCTTTTACAGTCTTGTCCCTGTCCTTTTATCCAAGATGTTTAAAGATGTACCAAAATGACCATGTTATTAACTATCCGTAACCAGTGACTCTATAGTTGCCTGCATTTGTACTGAATCTACAATTGATTTGCAACAGCCCTTCGTGGATTTTTAAAATATATTTTGGGGAAAGTCTTAAGGCCTTAAAAAAGAAATAAAATACCAAACTAGAACAATTTGTCCTGTTACCGCCACAGTTTCAGAATGTCCTGTTTCTCTTCTATAAGAACGGCAGTGTGCTCAAGGAAATGTGGGCAGCCCACTTATAACTTCAGAACAGAAACTAAATCTTTGCACGCCTTTCTCAAAACAGTAGCTTACATGGCCCCTGCTTTAAGTCTTAGTCTAAGGACTACAAAAATACTGCTTGTTTTAGTTTCCACCTGGTCTCACACACCTATAAGTCATTAGTTCATTTTCTTTGTCAACATTTCTGTCGAAAAATAGTGAGTTTTTGCCTGGATTTGTTACAAGTTTTAAATACATCACCATGCTCTATTGAGTAGAGGAAGCCATTAACCAGTAATAAGGGAAAACAATAATATTTGCGAGACGAACGCTTCAGCACCAGGACTCCTCTGAAGAAATGTTAGTAAATAAAAGCATGGACCTGTTCATTTGTTAGGGTTAGGTCAATTACAGTAATGCAGTAGTTCTGCTACATTAAGCAGAAAAAATACCATTCTCGCTAACGTTGAATTGTAAAATTGCATCAGAGAGGAGCCTGTGCATCTTGGAAGCCAGCAGTTATGAGTTTCAGACAAGTGACAACCTAAAGGAAAAGATTTGCCTTGCGCTTCTTATTATTATCATTATTATTATTAAATAACCTTTGCGTGTTTTGGGGTTAATGGCTTCTTGCCTGCGTATGGGGCATAAGACGAGCAGATGGCTGCTTCCTAATAAGCTCGTCTCAACTTGGGCATTCACTGATGGTTCTACAGTGGGCACTCAGCATTCCCAGCCCATCGTTATGGGAATCGGCGTGACCCTGGATCACCTCACGCAGTGACAGGGAGCTGCTGGGTTAAAGCCTGTTAATTGAGGCAAATTTCATCTTTCATAGTTTCTGGAGAAATTAGCATTCATTTAATCATAAAGATAACTGCACACCCTTTGGAGTAATTGGCTTGTGAAAGAGACTGTTTGGGGAATGGGGGGGAAAAAAAAGATGTGACTTATGTAGCTCATCTGGTCGTCCTCTAGCCCTTCATCAGTGGACATAGGATGTTTGTGGTTGGTGGACTACTCTCAGTCCAGCAGTGACACTGAGGGATTTAAAAACTCTAGCAACACTGCTGTGTTTAATCCACGACCACTACCACGTCAGTGTCACTGCAGCACTGAGGATGATCCACCACCCACATCATACCTGAGGGGGTCCTGAGTACTGAAAACTGGGTCAGCATCCAGAGCAACAGATGGACTGCAGTTTGTAATTTTAGAGCTCCAAAGGTTCCTTTATGGTCAATGGAGTTGAGAGAATGTACAGTGAGTAGTTTGTTCCTGGCTAAATTACACAGGCAAATAGTACCTGGGTTCTCATTAATAATAGGAGGTTTGAATTTAATAAGCGGCAAATTAGATGGGGGTAAAATGATGCTGTATTTGTTATAATAAGAAATTGATTTCAAGAATGGAAGCTTAATTAGTTTTTTTTTTTTAAATATCCAGACATCATACAGGGTAGAAACCCTTAGTAATGTATTTGATTTGTTCGCTAACCGGTTCCACTGTTATCCAGATTGATCAAGCAGTTAAGGTGAGGCCCTGAGGCGGTCTGACTCTACTATGCCAGCTGTGAGGGGACCATGGCTGTAAATTGACATTGTTTCCATTAATGCTAAAGTACCTTACGGGGCTCAGATCTCTTCTGGCTTTCACAGCTTTCAGACACATTGTTGCAGAAATTCCTTTTTTTTTTCTTTATTAAGATGAGACTAAGTTTTACGCTATTGAAGTGTTCACCACCAAAATGTCACAACCTACAGGGCAGCATGGTTCCCTCTCCCTTTTCACACTCAGCACAATACAATTTTCTAAAGGCTTAGAATGAAGTTTAACTTTCCCACATTCAACACTCGGCAAGTTAATCCACAAATTGTCCCTCTTAATCCAGCGTACAAAACGAATAAAGCTGGACCGTTCCTGTGCTGACCTTAGATATTCTTACTGCCTGTCTTTATATTCACGTCAGACACTATTATAACGTCTGTAGGAAGAACGGAAACGACAGGAGAACTGTCTCCAGTGTGTACAAATTTCAAAATCATTTTTGCTTTATTTTTGACTGAACTCTTTCAGAACGGGACATTTGACTGTTTTACTGTTTGCTGTAATCTGCAGTCGTGAACAAGAGCAACGTATGTGACGGTGGGGATACACTGTTCTCTAGTTTGTTTATGTTCGGAAGCCGGAACGTGTTATTGTTTTGAAATTTAACCCGTCTTATGTTTTTATGCATTGTTTGAATCACCATAGAAACTCATTTGTAACTCGAGTTTAGTTCTGTAGCATCTTCGATCTGCGTTTACTTTCATGCGGTTAACGCACTCCTTAATTTAGTCAGTCCCATCTATAAGTAACATGATACAGCAATACGACAAATTAATGTTACACACCATGAAAACGGAGAAAAAAGCGAAAAAGTTCTTGCTCTTTAGTTTGCGTTTGGGTTCACTCAGGCCTTCCTCGTCTCTCTGAGCTCAGCGAACCTTGTCCACCTCTCTCCCTCGAGTGGACAGGCCATGAGTAGCGGTCTATCAGCCGGATTAACAGTCCCATCAGAGCAGCGGCTCTGGCGGCCATTTCCAGGCCCACCAGGCTGAAGCTCCTCAATCCGAACAGACAAGTGTTGTGGCTTAGGCTGCTGGAGATGGACAGACTCTTTAACCTCTGTAAGTGGAGCCTCGGACGTCTCCCGGTGTTTGACAGGCACTGCGTCGGGCCGCCGCCGGGGATGTCTCTGGCACTAATGGTCCTGCCGAGGCACAGCGCCTCAACAGCCGGAGAGGGGCCCTCGCAGCCTGGGGACAGCCCGAGCCCACCTCGCCATCCCCCGCAAAACGCCTCCAGCACACACAGCGCACACGCTGCTTATTCAAATGACCGTCCACTCCTGGCCCAGTTTGTTGACACGATGCATTTGCCATGAACAAGAGGCACTGCTGTTGATAAATTCTACTACAAATTCTACTGCATGTGTAGCTCTGATAAAGCTCTACACTAGACGTTAGAAGGTTTCATTTACGTTCACCCACGAAGAATTCCGCTTATTGGTGTTGGATCATATGTCACTTCAGTGACCAGTGGAGCTCCATTTCGTATTCGCCTCTCACCAAAGCGTGGCACATTGAGTAGGTTGAGCTTAGGCTCATGTGCAGCAACTTCTGAGCGTCTTATTTCATAGGACATCTGCCATCTGCGTGCGTGCAGCCGAACACCTGTCAGTAGCTGAATTAAATATCCAGAACTAAATGTTAATACTTTCGCATGTGAAACTATATCCAGCTTCGATTATTAATTGACAAACAGCATAACTCCGTAGAGCCCTGTCCAGTGTGTGTTCCTGTATGTCCAGCCAGGCTGTTAAGGTTGTTAAAACTGTTATAAAAATGAATGTATAAATGAATGAATGTCTCCCTAGACCCGGTCATGATGCACAGTGTTTGATGTCTGTGTTCACTAATGCAGGACAGTGGAGGCCCAGCTATGGTTTTATTTGGGAGGAATCCCCACGGCTGAAAGGCTAAATATCTTATAGAAACAATGAAATGGACTCCTTAACTTGTAGCTCCCAAACAATTTGAAAGCTTTCAGAGGTCCGGTTTAAGTTTTAGTCTACTGCGTTAAATAATGTAAACCTAATTCATGAGTAGGATTTAATACAGTGTCTACCTCTTGAGCACCTTTCATAAGCTGTAGCTGACGTCACTGTCAGGGATCAGAACTCAGAATAATCAGTACTGTTCAGGAAGGGGGTTGGGCTGGGCCTGGACGATAATTAAATATCAATGTATTAAATATTCACTACAGGGTGCTGCCGTCAGTAAATAAAATTGATAGTTAAAAAAGACAAGAGGTTTATGTTTGACTGTGATGTCATGGCTTTTAGAAACATATCGTCCGACCCTAGTTTGGGTCTGTGTTGAAATGACTGGGCTTTTTCTGAGGTAGTTTATAAACCGAAGGGGCTGTGATTTTGAGGTTTATATTAGTAGTGAAAACAGAACTGAAACCCTGATTTGAAAACTGCAGCAAGCCTGAAAATACGTGCGTTATCCTTTTATTTTTAATAAGATTACTGATTCCAAACTTCGGATACGTGTTGTGTATGGCTTGTGTGTTTTCAGAGTCTTCTGTGATTTGTCTCGACCTGCACACAACAGAACAGGAGGTCATTTGTAATAGGCGCGAGGTGTGCAGGGCTTTATCTGGCTCACTGATAACCCCACTTCCTCTCGGGCTCCTCTCCAGAGATAGTAAATGTATTCATGAAAACACATGCAGCTACCTTGTCCTGCGGTGGATTGTCATTGATACTCGGCGCAACGTCACCGCGCTGCCCGCCCCGAGTGGCCGCTACTGTTGTGCGGTGCGCTTTATCTGTCCTCAGACCGGCCTGCTGGTTTCTATTCTCAGCATGGCTGAATCTCAAGCCTGTCAGAATCTCGTCCTAAATGGATGCTATAGACACTTGAATAAGCATGACTCGCAGCACCGACGGGATAATACATCCTTATCTGCCCGTATCTCTCCTCTCCCATATCAAGTTGAAATATATTTTCTTGTCAGTCAGTCAGGGATTTTTTTTTTTTTTTTTTTCCCCGCCTCCTCTCCCCCCACCATCCCTCGTTCTTCTTTCTCCTCCATTTCCTTGTGCAAAGCGAGTCGAGGCTACCTCTGGTTGAGAGTGCATACTAATAGGGGAGTGGAGTTATGAGCTCCATACTTGGCATTCACTGCAGGGATTGGAGAGAGGGAGGGGGGAACGAGTGAAGCTGGGTGAAGGGATAAGGTGGCCGCCTCACTTCAGAACAGCCCTGATCATTCCTTTCTTTCTCTCTCTCTCTCTCTCTCTCTCTCTCTCTCCCCCTCTCTCCCTTCATTTAGTTGTTCTAATGCTATTTCCCTCTTGCTGTGTCTCTCCTCCTCTCTTGTCTGTATTATATTGTCTATTTTAATTCTCTTTATCCTTTTCTTTTTGCTTGCTTTTTTCTTTCCTTACCCTTTATTTACTCTCTCCATTTTCTCTCTCTCTCTGAGATCAGCGACAGATGGGAGTCTGATTGAAACGTTTTATTCCCAGTATGGCCTCTCGCACTAGCTCATACTTCCCATACTCCCCACTTAAAATGCATAGGCAGCACATTACGTTTGATTTACAAATTCATTTGGAGTTTACAGTTGCCCAACCCCGAGCACCGGGGGAGAGGACATATATCTACTGCTGCCATCGAGCTGGCGAGACCTAAGCATTCCTCATAGATCATAAGCAGCCAGGGTTATTTAAAGGTGTTCAGACGCTTTGCTAACACGTCTCTCCTCCCTTTTCCCCTCCCCCTTTCCTTCCCCTCTTCAGACTCCAGAGGAGCTGGATGACTCTGACTTTGACACCGAAGACCTCGACGTCCGCAGCAGGACCAGCGTGCAGACGGAGGATGACCAACTCATCGCTGGACAGAGCGCCCGGGTGAGACTGAAGCCTCCGGGACAATGATGATGATGTACACCCAAATAATCCCTAATCATAGGGGTTCTTTAGAAAAAGTAACAGTAAACAATGGGTGAAAAATTAAATACAAAAATGGGCGTTTTTGTTTGGATAAATTATTCAGAATGTAGGAGACTTTAAAACTTGCTCTATGACGGACAAGTTGTAAACAGCGCCGTAAACAGAACCCCTTGTGAATTAGTGCACTCGCAGAAACACAACAGATGTGTGTACAACACTTTTCAGGCACTATCCCACAAAACAGACAATGAAGTTGTTGCACAGAGCAGCACACTCTTCAGCTTAGATTTTAACAGAACAGATTCATAAGGTTATTCATTACTCTGTGGACAAGGCATACATTAGTTCTTTAAAATCAGCCGTTATATTTAAAACCGTACACAGTAGGGGTCTCATTTCTGCAGTCTCCACTTGTATTTCTGCACCCACTGGTGATTTACTGACCCTTGAGCTGCTGGCTAATTGGTGTCATGTACCAGTGATAAAATTTAGGTCCAGAAACGTACTTCAAGGCCCTGATTTGCAGAGAAAATAAATCAGTCGTGTAAAACATTATATTCCTTATTCTTCTTCAACACTATGGAAGACGTGACGGCAAAATAAAGCTTCTTGTTTAATGCACTGATCAGCCTCAAGATTAAAACCACTGACGAGTGAAGTTACTTCTAACTATATCTGATTACATTGGCACTTGTGGAGGGGTGGGATAAATCAGAGCCACTTTCACAAGGGTCCGTTTGTGATGGTCATAATGCTTGGGTCAGAGCATCTCCACAACTGCTTGTTTTGTGGGGAGTCAGCTGGAATTCAGAGTTTAGTACCTGCCAAATGTGGCCAAAGGAAGGACGAGCAGTGATTCTGCACCAGGCTCAGGGGTGTCAGAGCTGTTTTTTTTTCTCTCCCTTCCTCCTCTATCTCTAGCTTCTGATTATTTATAGCTATTCAAATAGGTGTTCAATTATGCAGGATGGTGAGGCCTAGGTCATAGTTTTATTTGTTGTTAATCCCTATGGGATCTTACATAAGGAAGATAGGAAAAAACGAACCCTGTTTCCTCTCCCAGCTGTTTGAAGTTATCCCACTTTTGTCATTGTGTTGAAGGAGAAATCAGCCAGAATGGGTTATATTTTTTCAGCATTTAATGATAAAATTCATCAGGAGCAATTTGTGGAGCCATTGTGAACATAAGAGACCCTTTGGCAGATAGTATGTATTAAATGCTTTGTCAGAGGACAGGACTAGTCAAAGAGCAGTGCATTGGGATTTTGTAATGATTTCTTGTCAGCCTCTCGCTCTCTGTCTCTTACTGCCTGTCGGTCTCTTTGTGTCTCTCTGGCTAATGTTGCCACAAGCTCCACAGCAATCCAAAAAAAATAAGATCCTCTACTCTGTTTCTCCAACTCTGTATCCTCTGTTGCCTTGGTAATGCTTATGAAAATGCATCCTGACACGAATACAGCATAAGGACATATTTTTGATAGTATATTGTTTTTTTTTAATGTGTTCTCCCTCCTCCAGAGCCACAGTGTTATATTCGATGGTACGCTGTGGTTATGTCACTTTCACGTTACAGTGAAATTTGAAAGGAAACCCACCCTCTCTCAGGGATGTTGTTAGAGCAGCTTCTGTTTCCTTTGAACACATTTCACTGACTAATGCTAATTTGTCTGGCACAGGTATGGCTGAGGGAGTGGAGTCAAACGTGAAGTTAAATTGCGCTTGACTCCTCAGTTGGTCCAAAAGCAGTGAATTTTCTGTTTACTCTTGACCCGGAAAATACTTGGTCTCTTTTTCTCCTACTGTGTCAGATGAACAGTCTTCAAAGACATTTAATTTTACATCAGCTCAGGTGGAACCTTGTGAAGTGGTTTTGATAGTCACTGAATGCGCATACCTTGTATCTACAAACATCGCTGGTATTAGCTAACAAGCATCATATAGGTGCACCTAGTAAGTTTAAAGCTACCTGTAGCTGTACAGTTTACCAGCCCTTGACACATGTTCTCTCATTAGTTGATGGTTAACCTGTAAGACTAAAGCCTTGGTCACGCTAAGCTTTTGTCAGCATATTTTGTCATGCAAATGTCCATTGATTTCAATGAGATTTACAGCGATAGTCAATTTCACGCACACAACTTCTATTCGATTAAATACAGCCCGCACAGTTTCATGAAACTATCCCTGAGCAGCACTGCTCCCGCTGTGTCCTCTGACATGCCCTGGACTGTTTCTGCTCTGTCTGAGCCAACATGGAGGCAGTGCAGACTGTTGCACTTTCAAGAAATGAGATAATATACAAGCTATGTGGATTTCAAAATGCAACACAACTGAGGGTAACAGTAAAAGTAAAGATAACAAAGCTCATCTCTGAGAACTCCACACCAGTGCTCCTCAGATGTGAATATTCTGAACTCATATGGAGAATAGTTTACAGCTCTGATTTCCGGTCCTGATCCCAGCCATGCCCATTTCTTTAGGAGAAGCAGGTTGCAAAAACCCAGTGTGACTGGGGCTTAATGAATGAATAATTTTGATATTATCTGTAAGCGCTTATCCAATTCAGGGTTGTGGTGGGTCCAGAGCCTACCTGGAATCATTGGGCGCAAGGCGGGAATACACCCTGGAGGGGGCGCCAGTCCTTCACAGGGCAACACACACACACACACACACACACACATTCACGGACACTTTTGAGTCACCAATCCACCTACCAACGTGTGTTTTTGGACTGTGGGAGGAAACCGGAGCACCCGGAGGAAACCCACACGGACACGGGGAGAACACACCAACTCCTCACAGACAGTCACCCGGAGGAAACCCACACGGACACAGGGAGAACACACCACACTCCTCACAGACAGTCACCCGGAGCGGGAATCGAACCCACAACCTCCAGGTCCCTGGAGCTGTGTAACTGCGACACTACCTGCTGCACCACCGTGCCGCCCTAATATCAAAATTAGCACCCATCATAATAGCAGTCGTTCAATGTATACGTCCTGATTGGTAGAGCCACTTGAAGCCATTTCTAACGTTTGTAGGTCTTTGCTTCTGTGACCCTTAGTGTGAACATTAACTGAGTTATGTATTAATGCTTTGATATGTTTAAAATGTTTCTGACAAATTGCAGACAGTTATATGTCGATATAATATCACCACCCATCGCTTTTTAAATTTCTTGTGATTTAACCTCATGATGCCATCGCAGCTTGTACACGCTTTACTACGTTTGTTAGCCTGCCGCCATTCCACACACCAACGCGGGAAAGAGAAATGTTACGTGGCTGTGAACGAGGCCGATATTAACGGCTCCAGTCAGGCAGCAGTGGAAAAGGCTCTGTCCGGCCCTCATATTCATGGCTCAGCTTTATTTAAAAAGTGATGAACACATTTCCACAGCTTATTATTCGGCGGCAAATAAATGCCCCTTCCCATTGATCTGTGCAGTGCCCGAGGCAGAGGAAAATAAAAGAAGTGAGCTTTAGCTGTAGACATCAAGCCAACCTCTGCGTTCGCGTCTAAAGGAGGCCTGTTCTGGATCATAGACCACGGAGCACTATCAAAGGGGTTGTGATCCCTTGCAGTGTTTAGAGTCATAAAATTATATAATAGCCCAGACTTAACTTGTCCAAAATGAATCCTCTCTCCCCCGTACACGACGCATTGGTGATGGAGGAGTATCTGAGAGAGAGAGAAATAAAAGAAGTCAAAATTAGAATCACTTGTCTAAGTACGTGAGCCGCATAACAAGAAGATAAACAAGCATCGACGCATGTATTAACTCTGGTAACATGTAACTAGCAGTCGCAAATGTGCAGTATAGCAATCATACGCATGAACATATAGTAACTATAACATCTTTAATTCAGGTATGCGTTCATATGAATTTTTACTATTTATTTATTATTCAGGAAATAAATATAGCTAACCCACAATGGTGGAAGTTAAGGGTGGGCTATATTTGATACTCATACATACAGATAGATGCACCTTTGTTTATATATAACATATTTAGGACATTTTACAGTTGTCTTTAAAATGCTCGTCTCTTTTGCCTATTTCACGTGTGTATATATTTGAAAATGCAGGAATGCAGTTACATGTGTTTGTGTGATTGCAGGCCATCATGGCTCAGCTGCCTCAGGAGCAGAAGGCCAAGATCGCCGAGCAGGTGGCCAGCTTCCAAGAGGAGAAGAGCAAACTGGACGCTGAGGTTTCCAAATGGGACGACAGCGGCAATGACATCATCGTGCTGGCCAAGCAGATGTGCATGATCATGATGGAAATGACAGACTTCACCAGGTCTGAACACCAACACACATGCTCCAAGATTGAAACAAGACACACACGTTCTCTCACACTCACAGAATGCATCCTTAATTCACCTTGCACTTTCTGAATAGCTTTCTCACCTCTTTCTCACCATCCACGCGTTCGTCTTTTTTATCCATGTGTTCTAGCTCTGCCGAGCTGCCTTGTGAAGGAGTCAAATGCTCAAAACCAAACCTTTTTAAACTTGACCTTTTCCAGTAGCAGAGATGGGCCTAATGAATATAGTTCTCACCAAGCTCCTTAAACCATCCGCCCCATATGTGCTAGCATACTTCAATTTAGCCTTCTCATAACTGTTAGAACCCACATTAGTTTCAAGATGAATTGCTCATTATTGTCATTTAGAGTAAATACCAATGACTCTGACAGATATATTTATTAAAGGCTCAGCACCAGCTCTATGAAAGTGTCAACCAAATAAACACAGTGGGATTTGAGTTCCTAACTTGTGTTTATTGATAGTCAGAAAACATGTTATTTCTTACTAATTCAAGGAATAAGGTTTAAAAGACCGTTGGTCCCCCCCCCCCCCCCCCCCACCCCCCAACGGTGTTCGGAAACTCTAATAGGCGTCTTGTCTGTGACGTAAGTGGCACTTAATGTAAAATGACGAAAAGGTGTGTTGTTTTTGGCTGCAATCATTCAATGTACAGTGGGACATCTGTGCACAAATGGCCCAAAGATCCCAAAATATCCAGAAAATGGACTAAATTTGTCAACTTTAAACGGGCCCTTTGGAAAGGACCATCCGCTCACTCCGTTATCTGTAGCTCATTTCACTGGCGCTTTTCCAACAATATGGGCATGTAAGGACACCAACGAAAGGTGTTCAAGAGCCTCTGTAACATGGAGGTAAACAGGGTAAGGACACTCACTTCGCCTGTTTTAGTTGGTGTTAGTTAACGTTAGCTTGACTTGCTAAACTCGGTGGCTCAGATTATACTCGGCTACGTAGCTGCATTACGGAGGTTTATAGTGTCGGGTGAATTCGAGTTCGACTTCGATCACATTTACAAGAATAACGGTACCTCTACATTTGAGTTTAGCTTATTGCTAGGCTATTGTCATGAATAATGTTGGTTATTTAGCTAGATACTGTCATAACAGTCAGTCATAACGGTGTTTCACCGCGGCGTTGTTCAGCTGTTGTCCACCAGTGACGTCACGGTTGCATACGGTTGAATTTCCGTAGCGAGCTCGGGTTGTCAGTTTTAAAGCAAATTAAGCAGCTATTTTCATTTTAATTCACACTTATGTCAGTAACTAAAATAATGTCAAATATTCATGGAGGTCCATTAAGTGGCGCTTAGCTTTTAAGTAAAATACCACAGAACTTGTGTCGATTGGCCTAAAGTAATTGTGCATTAGGGTGACATCTAAACCCCAGAGTAAACTGCAGTAACTATTTTATTGCAGTTCACACTGCACCTGAAGTCTTGGCCAAGTTCTGTGCAGCATCAGGAAGGTCTTGTGTGCTAAAACTCTTACTGTACAATAAATATTATCTGGCAGTAGGCCTTCAGCTCCTGTTTGGTTGTTCCAGATGAGCTTTGTAGCAAAGTGCCCATTTTGATGTATGTTTTGAACAAAACACTTAACATTAATCCACTTATTGTCAAATGATGGATTACTTCAAGATTTATGACCTTTTACGAAAGCATTAATTTGACAAAAGTCACTCTGTTTAAACCTGTGTATCCATTTTAACACGTGGAAATGCAAACATCAACCTTCCTACGTGATGTATCCCACGGTATACGATGGTAATATGATAAATAAGTTAATAAACCTAGTTTTTAGCCTTGGTATGATTTGATCGGTTGGATGTGGACCCAGGTAAGTGTCATGTACAGGTCTTAATGGGTTAAGGTGAATAAATGTATGGTTATGAGAGCTCGTTTCCAGTGCCGCTTGCCAGTTGTTGGGGTCCTAGTTTAATAGAATCTCACAGTTGACTTGAATCTAATGGTATATCGTCCTCTCGGTGCAGAACAGTAAGCTGGAGTTATTGGTAATAGCCTGTGCATACGCCTTAAACCTGCACTTATCTGAGATGTTCTGTACATATGACAGGTGTGAACCTCCTCGGTGTAACGTCACCATAGACTCCGACTGCACCTTAAACATGTACAAATGTGAAAATCTAAAGGGAGTGGGGTGGTTTCCTACCCTCCTCCAAAAGTTTACATAGTGCAGTTTCTGTAGTCCTGAGCCAGGAGTAGCAATGGTGGCTCTGATCTCCTCGTTACAGTTCAGTGAAGCATCACAATCATTTTTAAGCTGTAATTTTATGGTAAAAATACTACCTAGTGTTTCTTTAAGCTAACTGTTTTAATTGCACAATCAGACTTAGTCATTATGTCCTAGAAAAATACACAAGAGAGAGAGAGAGTACCATGTCGTCCTCCACATCAGTCTCAGGTGTCTTTTCTTTTCAGCCTCTGTTCTGTGAGTGCTTCCAGCTGACTCTGTGGGCTTTAGTGGCATCATTCCCCCCACAGCGGAGAGATGGTTTGGGGATTGCAGGGATGTTCTGAAAAGGCAGGCTCCTAGGACAGCAGCAGACAGCACGTGTTAACAGTTACCTTTGCAACACTGGGGTTGGTTATGGGTGGAGGTGGTTTAGTTTTAAGTGTAGCAGTGGTTGTAGAGAGAGTCTAAGGTCACCCATGGTTTCTTCTCTTACTCTCTGGATCAGATGAGTTCCATTTAGGTGTGACAGAGCAGCTCTCGGGCTTCACACCAGAGTCCCTGCCATCTGCTCTCTTAAAGTAGTCTCCATTTACCTCTCTATCTCTGTCTGCCTCTTGTGCTCTCTCTACTCCCACACACATTCCCTACCTCTCTTTACCTCCCTATCTCTTATTTTCTCCCGCTCTACATGTCTCTGTCCCTCTACCTCTGCGCCCCTGCCTCTTCACCTTTCTGTTCATTTCTAAATCTGCCTCTTTCCCCATTATACCTAAAACTACTAGGAGACTTTCTCACAAACCCTTACCTCACTCTCTCTCTCGCTGTCTGTTACCCTCGCTGTTCCCTCTTGTACCATTCATTGTTTTTCTCCGTGTCCTCCTGCAGTTTTCTCCATCTTACTTTCTTTTTCATGCTGTTTGTTTTTTCCACTGAACTTTCTTTATTTTCTCTCTCACTCTTCATTTTTAGTATGACACCATTTTAAAGACTGTACATTAGCAGTAACTCAGTGTTATCTATCAGATAATGTGTGTTAAGGGGGGTGTATGTTCCCCTCACACAGGTGCACTTGCCCATCCCTCCGCCTCCCCCGGCCAGTCATTTTCACTCAGAATGCTGATGCAGCCAATGACCTGCAGATTCTTGGTTTGATCTGTCTCCCGCCCCTGAGGATCAGGCAGGAAAATAAATGCAACGCGCATTTTCCCTCCTGCATGGAAGCTGCACATGCAAATGCATGCCGACGAGATGCCACCCCGATGGCAAAGCCCTCTACTGTAAAGCAGCCACGCGGGTGTGATGATTCAGATTCCTATCAGCTCAGCCCCTGTGTTCATGAAGCGGTAATGTGTGTTATTATTAAATGGATTGTGCCTCGATTTGAGTGAGTGCAAAGAGGTGCTGCAGACAGTCGCATTGTTTCCCTCAGAGGTTAAAAGGAGCCGTTAACACTTCCTCTGTCGTGCTTCCCAAGAGCAATGGAAACCGCGGAACATAACGCATCTGTTTGCGCACAGGTGTGGGCCATTGACATGTAAAATGGCAGTTTATAAGCACAAGAGTCAGCATGTGTACGAGAGCGAGACGCATACACAAAGTCTGAAGGCTGCCACCTGTGTAAAGTATGCATAGCAAGGTCATAGTGAGTGAGTTCAGCCTGCTGCTAAATTACTGCCCTTCGCTGACCTTGAGTGAGCAGACCATTGTGTGAAGGTTAATGCAGTGAATAGGGAATTGATTTCAGGCACCTTTTTATCCATTGTTAATTTACAAGAGGGTCATTATTTACCATAAAACGAATCATTACAGGGAAAAGCCTCCAGCACGGGGATGCTTGCTCCCATGTTGTCGATACCTGTAGAGTGTGGACACTCGGTGTAAATAAAATAGAACGCATTAATCATTTTTAGCCTACCATTTCCCACTGTCATTTTCATTTCAGAATGTTTCCTTTTTAAAGTTCTATAGTGGTGCAGGCAGATACCCACCTGATTGTAGGCTGTAAATATGGTGACAACATCCATTTAGCATTACAGTGGTCTCATTTAATATGATTAAACTGTGATCATATTAATGTAGTTTAATTGGGAGGGAGATACGTGTGTGATATGTATGACAAACTGGTGACTGTGTAGTTTTAATGATTTTTGAATTAGAATCTCGATTTACGGAGTGAAATTTTCAGGGAGAGCTTTAGCATCAGACGATATTTAATGTTATTTTAACTAAACTAATGTAAATATAGTGCAAAGTTATCCTAATTACAATTTGTATCACATCATTTAGGCTTTTTCTGAAGGCCCAGAAGGCCCTGACTGTGCGATTAAACATATGTAACACAGTGAATACAGCTTCAGGCTCAGGTTTTACCACAAGCTGTGAGTGGTAAACCTAGCGTTCTGTGTAGCATCGAATTGAGGCAGGTCCTAGCATTGATTTATGATGATTACACAGTAATGTGTCAATGCTGATATACTAGTGACATTATTGTGCAGCTCTGCTACAGAGGAGGCGTTTGCCACTGTTTCCCCCCCGTCCCGACCCCTCTTATGAATAAACAGTGTGTCGCCTGAATATGTATCACGCATTTTGGAGCCACCTCTGTGTCTGAGTGGTCCAGTGCTCGAGTTACCACCCACCCACGCAGACTATCCCCTTTCCACCACCCCCTCACAAACACACACACACACAAACCGCCCCCATCTGGAGCGGGCAGCAGTGTCTAATTCATGGGCGCAGTGACAGTGGCACACTCAGCTATGTAAATCTGATAAACGAGTTGGAACTGGAGTCGGTGTTGCTCTGCAGTCACCTTGTAATGGCCATGCTACTGGCCTGAACCCGGCGTGTTAGAGAGAGACAGACTGGCATGTTTCTTCGCCACTAATAACAGTGCTGGGGTAATGCAGTCTCAGCCAGCAGACGCAGGTTATTGGGGTGAGCAACTGGGGCAAAACTGGGTTAGGGATTTGCATAATTTTTCAGATGTACACATATGCAAACACATGGTTTAAATAATTAAGTGGCTGAATGGGCCCTGTGTAGATCTCTCACTGTCAGACGTTTAAACTCTGAAATGAAAGTAGCGTATTACCTTGTGTTCAGGGGAGCTTTTTTTCATTCTGGGAGCGCACTGGAAAATATTACTGCTGCTATTTACAGTCTGTCTTTATCCACTAACATAAATGATACTGCTCCTTTAAGATGTGTGTGTGTGTCTGTGTGAGAGCTCTGTTATGCTTGGCTGCCCTATGTGCAACCTCATTAAAATAAATAAATAATCATTCTAAGTAGTGTTGAGCAATTTGGGGAAGTTATAGTATTGTGAGGTTTTTTTTATTTATTATTTATTAACCAATTATTTTTAACCAATATTACAGTTTAAACTGCAGTTATTTTATATAAATTAAGGTCCAGGTCTGTTTTATAACCAAAAAGACTATGAAAAACCGGCAGTGATTCTGAACACTGAATGTAGAACCAGACTGTCCTTCAGTTGTGGTTGTTGTCATGTAGATAGCACAGCATTTAACTGCCGCCGACTGCTCTAACTCCGTTTTAAAAGCTAATTGTCCCCATTTAAAAGCAGCATCTACGTTTTTGGGGAAACACCGTTCTCTGATTTTGTTCACATACAGAAGCTCCACTTTATTTAAAGTGAAACGATATATTTGAGGGGAAAAAAACAACGGTTTGTACGTTGAATTTGTCTGTGTTTATTCACTGTTACTAATTACCACAGCAACTCATTTGTAGGGTTGTTTAGTTGTGTCTGTTTACTTTCACGTAGTTAGCACTCTCCCACATTTATAGTCAGTTCTATCTACAACAAAAACAATTCTACCCACCTATGGAACAGGAATAGAGCAACATCCTTGTCTCTATTCCTGCGTTTCAACATTTGGAGGTCTATTTGATGTCTAAATACCTAAATACAGGTAAAACAGGCAAGAATTAAAATTGTACCGTTTTTGTGAGTTAAATACTGTGGTTTTGATTTAACAATGACTTATATTTTATCCCTCAGCCCAGGCTTATTATAACCTCAGTGTGAATGGGTGAGACTACACGCCCAGTGACGGAAAAGCTTACTAGTAATGCTTTGTTTTTATTGTAATAAAAAAGGGAAGACACACTACTGCTCAATGACCACAGCAGGATGGAGGAGTGACGTGTTCATTTTGACACTTTAACCATTTACATACTCAATAAATCTCTCTCATTTGGAACAATAAAACACACTTTCTGTGATGTGGGGCCTTAAAAATCTAAATCTGCACATTAGTTAAAATGGCACCAGGGGTGTGAAAATGTGAGCTTTGGAGGATGTGATAACCAGCGGTTTAAAAGTGACTATCTGATCTGTGGACTTAATGAGGGCAATTTGTTCGTGTCTTTTTAAAATACATTTGGGAATATCAGATCAGATGGCGTAGTCAGCCGTGGGGGCTGCTGCGTAATTCTCTGAGCTCTCAGGGACTTCTGTATGGCCATCGCGTTTTTCTTTTCCCTCTGACGGTGTCCCTGCAAGGCTACACGGCACTCCCCTGTGGATTCTCACAGTGAGCGAGCAAGAGGAGGACAGAAAAGAGAGGGAGAGAGAGCAGGGGACAGAGCAGAATTTTTAGAGATGGAGAGAACACAAAATTCCATCTGTTGTGGGTTGGGTTTTTTGAGCTTAGCCTGAAGAGAGCAGCTTTGAATCCAGGTTGCGCCACTTGCCAACTGTGCCTGGGATCCCTTGTGGGGGGGTGGCGCAGAACTAGCAAATGTTTGGGCGGCCCGTTGTCGTGGCACTGGGCTGGAAGGGGCGGTGCTAAGGCTGTCCGGCTGGCTGAACTCCGCAAGACCAGGACGCTCGTATGGGCGGGCGGGGCAGCGACCTCAGGAAGTGCACCAGACTGACCGGGAGTGGGTGGGAGCATATACCATCTGGTTCTGTCATTTTGTCACTCTGAAGGGTGCATGTGTGCATCACTTTTATTTCTTCCTTCACTCCCTTCTTCACAAACCTTCTCTTGCTCGTTCTCTCAACATGTCCTGTACTACTACTTCCCCCTCTCCTTCCCTCGTTCTCTCTCCTCTCCTTCCCTCGTCTCCCCCTCTCACCTTTTCTCACTTTCTTTTTTCCCATTGGACATGTGGCTAGAAGTGTAAAGGAAGCTGATGGGGGCGGTGAGCATTTAATGAGAAGAACCAATAGGATGGAATTGGATGTTTTGGCCAAATTGCCACATCCTGCAGTGTGGCCGGTGCTGGCCTGGGATCCACTTTCAGCTGTGCACAGCAAAAATGTTATGACAAAAATAAGGGCAAGCGAAATCATTAGATACCTAGTCCATTTATCTCAATTGTTATGTGATTGTTGGAAAAAGATTTTTCTTTTTGATATAAGACATTATATGGTTAAATAAACGTATGCATTTGAATGTATTTGCGTATAGCGCCTGGGGGCATTTCAAGGCATATTTCTTGTGCTTTGTTGCTATGTTGCTTTCAGTTTTTTTCCTTTGCTGTTACATTTTCATGCCATTGGTTAGTAACACATTTTCATTTTACACTCACAGCTCAGTACGTTCTGTATATTTAAGTTGGACATCCATTTGCAAAATTCCGAACACTGAGTGGCTGTGTTTCTGTGTTTCTCAGGGGGAAAGGTCCGCTGAAGAACACGTCCGATGTCATCAGCGCTGCCAAGAAGATCGCTGAAGCAGGCTCCAGGATGGACAAACTGGGTCGCACCATTGCAGATCAAGTGAGTCCAAAGCCCCATCACCCTCCTCCGTGAACCAAACACAGGGGGGAATAACTTAAGCATCTTGCGTCTTACTTAAAGATCTTAATGCCCATAAAGCACTCCAGGGAACCGCCGTACATAATTTATCTTCCAATTTATTCATGTGGCCTGCTTTTATCCACAGCCTTTTCCTGTGGATAGAAGAGGCTTTTGAAATCGTGGAGGTTTTTTTTTTTTTTTTTTTTTTATTTAGATGGAGCCTGTGGCACCAAGGGGCCATTGTGAATTTTATGGTCGCAGTCCAGCTACTCACTGTTTTTGTTGCCCAGGAATGCCGAAGCAAATCTTAGACTCGCGGTTAAGTGGAAATGACACTTTGAGCAGACTGGATTCTGCCGAGCCAGCAGTGTTGGGACTGCATCGACCATAAGCAGGTCACTCAAGCATATGCTTGAGAATGACTTTACCAACCCACTGACTGTCTGAATAGGTTTCTGTTAGTGGAGAGAAACTGAAAAGCATATCTAAGGGGAGAGCCATTTGGCTGTTGAGCCTGCTACCCATCAGCCTTCACTCCATGTTGTGCATGTGCTTTAATTTGCCGTTTAATTAAAACTTCACCACACACTGTGCCCACAGCATGGAACAGCTTACAGCTTACCGTTGAAAACACTAACCAAGCCAGACTTACTTTTACAATGATAGATTCTGTTCGCTTTCAAAATCACACAGATTCGGCATGTGATGTCATATTTTATTTCTGAAGTCAAGATTAGTATTGAGTACTAAACTCTAGTTCTGATGGTACGGTTGAGTCTTTAAAACCACGTTAAATATGTATAAACTTAAGCGGTCGGTCTAATCAGCATCAATGAGCCAGTAAGCCTTCTCCTTTCAAAATACAGACTTTGCAGATTTTGCAGTAATAAATGAACAGAATCACTTTTAATCGTACACTGCCTGCTCAGTCTGATTTATCACTGAACACTTTGAATTCAAACTCTCGAATGGTGGTCATAAACGTTTGAACATTGTCCGTTCATACAAGAAATTACAGATACACCGATCTAACTTTTTTCCATTCCAATAATATATATAAACCTTGAATTTTAATGTTTTTAAATTAATAAACAGCATGCGGGAGAGACTTGGGGCATCAGGACAGACGTAAACATGTTTTACGTACTTAATAAAACAAAATATAGCAAATTAACGCAGATATACATGTACTGAGTTACTGTGTGTCAATAAACAAATCGAACAAATTGTACAGGACCCTGGCACAGCGTTTA
Organism: Hoplias malabaricus; assembly: GCF_029633855.1. Lineage (NCBI taxonomy): Eukaryota > Metazoa > Chordata > Actinopteri > Characiformes > Erythrinidae > Hoplias > Hoplias malabaricus. Next base: position 16,701,037 of record NC_089803.1, on the reverse strand, counting down.
CAGAATATATAAGCAGTCAAACGTCTTAAAACATTAAAATAAATAAACAATGTATAAGCCAACAATTAAAATAAACAGCTATCCTTTGTCAAAACTAATCCATTTTATTTTTAAATACTTAGTGAAGCTCTTCTCTCAAGTGCAGTGTTTCTGAAGTGGATTGTGTGGTTTGTGCATGTCATGTGACTTAACACACCGCAGTAGTTGGGTGCCATCACGTTTCCACTTCCTGTATCCGTCATTTTAGTTGAAAAGCCCTCTGTTTTGTAAACAGTTCAGTCCCCTGGGTCGGCTTAATTATCTGATACCCAAACCAGCTAATGATGTTATAAAATGTAATCATATCCAATCCTAAAATCAAATTAAAGAATATATTTTTAAATAAATAAATAAATAAAACATCCTGGTTTGTACATGCACCAACATGCTGCACACATATAACAGCCCACATAACCACACATTCACAGCCCTGTCAAACTGCTGCTGTGCCAGACCATCAACAAGCGTACACTTTCTGAAATTACCCATAGACACACACAATCTACCACTGACCATGCATACACTTGTAGATGCGCATGCCTCCCATATGCATCTAAATGTATGTGCTGACACAAGCGCAGTTTTATTTTCAATCTCCCAGTACATGTGTGCATGTCTGGCCATAAACTCCAGCCCATGCATATACATGAAGTCCCATGTTTTCAGCGCTTGTTCATGTAAACAATGTCACCTTGATTCTGATCCTTTCAGGATTTTCACAAGAAACGCATCATCACCATAACAATAATAGAAAAAATAGAAGCTCTGCTTTGTGGCCTGCGTGAATATGCTGTTCCTGAATGATGGTTCACCCAGTTTCTCCTGCTGCCGTGCACTGCAGAGAGCGCAAAGCTGCGTAGCGTTATCCTATTTGCCGCGTGGCTATATCCGCTAATTAGCCATGCCTCGGAACATCTGCAGCGTGCTTTCAGAAAGACTCCTTTGACATAATCTTGCATAATGAGCAGCCCTTATGCAAATGGTCCTCTACTTTTGATATTTTATTTAGCTTGCACTTTGATCCTGGAGTAGCATGGCCTGTACTGGCTTGTTTTGAAGGGAATACTAACGCACTGCCGGGAAGCGAGATAACTGCCCCACTGAAGCTCCAGAAGTGCCTGCTTATTCGCAGCAATGAGTGCAATGATATCCCCTGATCGAAACAGATGGGGACCGGGCCGTTGTGTGGAGGGAGAGTGTGCAGGTGTGAGTTTGACTGAAATTGTGTAGGCCATTTTACATTGTTTTAGATGTTCCTTTGGAAGGTCTCGAGTGAGCCAGGTGTTGTCTTTCGCATCGCAGCACAGGTGTGCGAGCTTGAATGAAACCGCACAGGCCATCTTACATTTGTGCTAAGTGCGTTCCTGGGTTTGGTCCAATTAGTCAAGTTGCTGGCGTTCTGTATCTGTGTATTTGGTATAAATAATATTGTAAGCCTTTGTGTTTTTCAGGCGTAGTAGGCAGGTGTGCAGCCAGCGTGATGAGGGTGTTGGTAATGTCTGAAGTGCTGCAAAGAGTGGCTTACAAAGAAAATGGAAAAAATAACAAGGTGGACTGACCAAATGCTTTCTGTTAGAGGAGGTCCTGGTGTTTTTACTATCGGTAGAGACAGAGTACAGAGTTTGTGGGAGGCCAAGGAGCTCAAAAATGTTTCAAGTTGATTTTTTTAAAAGCACGTCATTATTTTAACCTTGTACACTTTATAGAAGTGTAAGAGAATGTAAAAAGAGGTTATTCCATTTCTATTGGTCTATTCTTCATGACATTTTCACACAGTGTGTTTCTGTGCTGCTTTGTTGGGGTAGAAAAATTTTAAAAAGTGACCATTTTCTATTTTTAAAAAAAAGTCATTGCAAGTGTCATTTGGAGACATTTGCTTTTGTTGTGGAAAGCTTACAGTTAGACTAAGGAAAACAGCCTATTATTATATGAAATTAAGGTTTTACATTTAATTGGGAGGTACCTAATGTCCTTACACAACCCAAAGAGCCTTTGGGCACCTACAAGGTAGGTTCTAATAATTGATCATGGTCTGAGTTAGAGGTCTTAGGAGCAGTACAATTCTAAACTTTAATGCACTGTTCTGTATCAGTAATTGTTTTACACTGGCCTCAGATCAGTATAAATGAATATCATCACTCTCCACACGTGAGAGTGATGTGAGAATTTTATGATTAATCGACCAATAGAAATGCTCCAAAATTATTTAGATTAAAATCTTTTTTTTTTCTTTTACCTTGACTTCCATTGAAATTTAAAAATGTAATGATAGTTATTATTATTAGTAGTAATAATAATGATAACCAAATCCAACCCTCTCCATTAGTCCTAGTGGGAGGCAGTTGTGAGTATAAGCGAGTGACGAGGTTTGGCAGTGGTGAAAGAGGGGCAGAGCTCAGCTGGTCTTTCTGATCTCATCCAGCCTTGGACTGGATGGGAGCCAAAAGTCCAGCCCAGCATGACCTAGCTCTCTCCGCACGGAGAGATTGGGGGCACTAGGTAGTGGAAAAGACGAGGGGAAAAAAACAAGGAGAGGGGAGAGGAATGGGATGGTCCTCGCGAGGCCTGAATCCATTAAGAATGATTGGCCTTTAATTAGCGGCTTAATTACCAGGTGGCAGCTTGCTTTCTCTCTGTATATTTAATGCGTTTGGAGTGCTCTTCATACCTTCCCAAGCAAACGGAGCTACTAGGAGCGCACTTCTGGACTCCAGTGCAGTCAGATCCACTCAGTGAAGAAGCATACAGTCATCTCTCTCCCTCACTCTTCTTGTTCTCTTTCTTTGTCATAACAAAACTCTAGCCACTGAATACACAATGGAGGGTTACTGCATTACCCGGCTCTGCTTATCGGCCCTGCCTGCTGACTGCTCCCCCTTGATCACATATCCATCACCATCTCTTTCTATTTCTCTCTTTTGCTTTTAGTCTTTGCTCCATTTTTCATCAGTGTTGTCTCATAATGATAATGGAATGTGTTTTCCTGTGTGTGTTCCCTTTGTTTTCTTTCGCTTTTTCATTTATCTATCTCTCTCTTTCACTAACCATTCTCATGTCGTCATCTTCTCACTGTTTTCCCTCTCCCCCTGGTCCTTCTCTCGTTTTTGTTTCCACGTTTCTCTTCATGTCCTGTTCCTCTCAGTCAAACTTTCTTGTTCTGTCTTCATTTGTTTTCCTCTTTCTTACTTGCATTTTATCTTTTGCTCCATTTATTTCTCACACTCTGTAATGGAGTGCCTGTTTCGTTCTCTCTCTCTCTCTCTCTCTCTCTCTCTCTCTCTCTCTCTCTCCCCGTGTGAGAAAGTGTGCTGAAGCTGTTTAGCGCAGAGCAGTGCTGGTGCAAGTCTTGTATTTTTTTTTTAATCAGTTAAATGAGTGTAACGGAGCTGTATGAAAGTTTAAAGGAACATGTTGTGGAAAGAGAGCGAGAGAGAAGTGGGGGAGAGGGCGAGTTTGCAGATTTAGGTCAGCGACATGTGAAAGGTCTGCACTGCAGGTTATTAACAATTTACGAGCGCGCTCCACAGGGCACCTTAGGAGAATTCCATCTGAGCGAGGCGCCAAACAAATAATGCTGTGTAATTGAGATTTACAATGTAAATGTGGGGGCCACCATGCGGTCCATAAATATTCCCCTCGGCACAAACACACACACACACACGTGCATGCTAGCACATACCCGGCAATGCTGTGTGTTTGAGCAGGTGGCTGTGTGTGTTGCTCACACACACGCCTTATCCTCGTGATGTACGCCGGCACGCACAGTGTACTTTTCTCCATTTGCATTCAATCAGTGCAGATTTATGGAGATCCTCGCCCACTGCCGCGGCTCGGACTCCTGGCCGTTTCCACTCCTGGCCTTGTCTGCTTAACGAAGACGGGCTGTAAATTACTCTCTTAAGATAGCAGCTCAAATGCACAAGCTGCCCCTTTCAAGGGTTAACCCCCCCCCCCCCCCTCCTTTACTGACCGCCTGCTGCTTCTCCACTGTTTTAGTTTCTGTTTGTGCTTGTTTGTTGTTGTCTGTTGGTTGGTGTGTTTGCTGTGCAGCTCCCTCTCTGGGGTTTAAATGTGTGGTTATGCTGATGGTGGACTGGAGAGTTTCTCATTAAAATCTGGGTGCCAGGAGACTTCTGTGGAGAGACTAACCACACTGCAGCTCGCTTTCAGGCTTTTGTCTGGCCTGCACTGCAAACAATGGCTGCCTAACGACTGAAAAAGCTTTTTATCAGAGGAAGAACATTTCAGCCTTAGGATCTGTGCTGATATGTGTCGGTAATAAAAGCATGCTTTTATTTCTTCATCGTTTGTAATCTGTTTGTTGGAGCATGTGGAGAGTTATTTAAAAAATGGATAAAGTTATAATACATTTTTTTTTATGATTTGAATTCTACATTGATGTTCTGTGAGTTTTTGTCACAGTCTAGTCATTAGGAAAATTATTACTTTTGACTGGATGTGATTTAAAGCCTGTGTAGCTCCTCTACCACAGTGATGTAATTACAGGGCAAATGTAAATGAGGGGTGGTCTAAATAAAGCTTAAGTGATAACCACACCATTAACATGTGCCTGTGTGTGGCCAGTGTATTGGACTCTGACCTCCCTGGTTAAGACACAATTAGCTGCATTTGAAATCTGCAAGGGTGCAAGTGGTCAACTTGTTGATGCGGAATGTGAAAGTAATTAGCCTGTAATGTAAATCGAATGTAGAGCAGGGTGACAGTAATAAGTCCAGACTTCAGCGTCTGAAGGGCTGCTGAGGCTGCTCTTTGTCTTGCAGGAGCTCGTCGCTCTTGGTCCGCAGCGTCTGATTGGACGTCGCGGTCGCTGCGTGGAAGTTGAAGAGCGTTGTTGCGTGAGATTCGTGGAAGTGGGCCACGTTGCCGCTCGTTAGTGGCTGTTGTTGATGATGGTGGTGATGTATTGGCCCCGCTCTTTTGGCAGCACCCGTACGTCAGGCGCACTGATGCGCACTCGGCCTCCACTAGAGCGGCCTGCGACACGGCTCTGATGTATATTTCACACGCTTCGCGGACGTCTTAATTAAAAGGCTGCTTGTGAGGCGGTAAGTGCACTTTTCCTCCACAAGCTCCAGAGAAGCCAAGACCCTATGGCATTTTTTCCTTTAGTGAGAAAAGGTTCACAACCACAGTCGAGACTCAGACAGCAGCAGCACGCTCTCTCTCCAGTTGTTAAAGTAGAAAGCCACACATCTGATTATTTTTTAATTACAGATTTAATTAAAGAGTAACAAATACATCATATAAGAAAAAGTCTGAGAGTTATTCTGTGGTAGCACTGTGGCCTTGCAATTAGTGTCACTGTCACAGCACCAGGGTCCTGTGAGTGCAGTCCTCATCTCTGTGTGAAGAGTCTGTGTTCTCCCTGTGTCTGTGTGGGTTTCCTCCAGGTGCTCTGGTATTCTTCTAAAGTCCAAACACCCGTGTCGGTAGTGAAGAAGTATCCAGAGGTGTGAGTGTGTGGTTGACAGAGTGTAGACTTGTGCCCCGTCCAGGGTGTGGATCATGTCCCAGGATCAGGGCTCACTTACATTGTGCGATCATGAAGATGTCGCCTCTGGTCATTTTAATTCATTCATTCATTATCTGTAAGCGCTTATCCAGTTCAGGGTCACGGTGGGTCCAGAGTCTACCTGGAATCATTGAGTGCAAGGCGGGAACACACCCTGCAGGGGATGCAGTCCTTCACAGGGCAACACAGACACACACACTCACACCTACGGGCACTTTTGTTTCACCAAACCGCCTACTGACGTGTGTTTTTGGACTGTGGGAGGAAACCGGAGCACCTGGAGGAAACCCACGCAGACACAGGGAGAACACACCACTCCTCACAGACAGTTACCCGGAGGAAACCCACGCAGACACAGGGAGAACACACCACACTACTCACAGACAGTCACCCGGAGGAAACCCAAGAAGACACAGGGAAAACACACCACACTCCTCACAGACAGTCACCCGGAGGAAACCCACGCAGACACAGGGAGAACACACCACACTCCTCACAGACAGTCACCCGGAGAAAACCCACGCAGACACAGGGAGAACACACCACACTCCTCACAGACAGTCACCCGGAGGAAACCCACGCAGACACAGGGAAAACACACCACACTCCTCACAGACAGTCACCCGGAGGAAACCCACGCAGACACAGGGAGAACACACCACACTCCTCACAGACAGTCACCCGGAGGAAACCCACGCAGACAAGCTTGGGCTTACAATATTTACAAATTTAAAAAAGTGATTTCCTGCTATCTCAGATGTTCATTGCAGTTAACGGTACTCATGGCCAACGTTCACTGTACAGTGTAGTACTTTTCCTGTTCGTACACCTAAATCAATTCATCAGTCAGTTAACAGCCTGTCAATCAGCTGAATCAGTCATCGGAGGGAAAGACCGTGAAATATACAGCGCTGGGGCACTTAAGGAACGGGGAATGCTTTTTAAATATACTTTGGTTTTAGTTGTTGCTGTGTCATTATTTGAAATCCACTGCTTCTACAAAACTGACCTTGAGGCTGCAGCACTTCCTGGCTGAGGTTTTAAAGGAGCAGATTGAGTTGCGTACCCTCCGACCTAAAAGCAGAGAACGCGAAAGCTAGCTGAATGTTTGAGGAGGAGGGATCCATATTGAGACTGTTTCTTCTTTGTTTATGTTTTTATTCATTTGTTTCAAACTTCTGTAATTTTCTGACAAAAGTCTAAAAACCCTTCATCCATTAATAGCTTTTAAAAGCTTTAAGGGTCAAAACAGTGCCTTGCCCTCATCAGTGTTAGCTCAGTGCAGGGTAAGGATACTTGATTTGCAGTTCAGCGTTCTTCCTCTTGTCTGACTTGTCCGTTTGGGAGTGAAATGTGGGGCGAAAACCCTGTTTGCACCGAGGGGCAGGGTTAATTGGCTGGGTCAATCACTAAGATGGGGAGGGATTATTGCTCTGTTTCAAATGTCCCCTGATTGATTACCATGGCCCGCGATGACTTTGTATTTGGCCCACTCCAAATCCGAGAGCACCGCCTGACCATTTAAATGCAATATAAAACGCATTAGCTACATAAAGAGATGCTCCCTTTGCTCTCCGTACATTAGGAGCCCGTCTATTAAAGCAACTACAGATGAATCTTTTATCTCTCTCCTAAAAAGATTGCTTTGATATTAGCAGGTGCTTTTTAAAATGAACCTTGGGTTGCCTCGGGTACTTTGCTGTTCCCAACATGTACTTTAAATTCAGATCACTCGAGTGAGTTAAATGATCTGGCTTCGTTCTTCCTCAGGACAGTGTGTGTGTGTGTGTGGGGGGTGGTAGTTAAGTGCACACGTGTATATAAGTCTAATTTATATCCTGCTAATGCTCCAGTTCCCTTTCACATCGGTGCTGTGTTATTCTTCTCAGTGTTGGTACTGACGGTATACGAAGAGTATCGTATGCATTATTGCTGAAGGACGCTCTCCTGATATGACTGCTTCGTGTATATCATTAGTGCTGGAGTGTCCAGGGATGTCCTGCGGCTGCTGTTTTATGAGTTGTGTTTGCTGTGTCTGTAAATACAGCCCTGGCCCCAGTCACTCTGTCAGCAGGCAGCAGTCCAGCAGGTGGGATGGAAGATGGAGTGTCTAAACCTCTTGCTATCTCCTGCTCTCATTCTTTCACTCTATTACACACATTCACTCTCTCTTTTTTTCTATTTCACTTTCAGTCTGTCAGTCTCTCTCTCTCTCTGTCTCTCATTGTCTCTTTTTATTTATTTTCTCACTGTCTTTTTTTTTGTCTCTTTTCCCTTTTCCCTCAAAGTATTTTTTCTCAGTCTCTTTTTCTTTCTTTCCATTTTTGTTCTCTCTCTCTCTCTCACTCTGTGCTCTGTGTCGATAGCAGATGCACCTTATGTCAGAGGCACCGCAAAGTCATGAGGGGAGGTTTTGCTGACTGCACGACTTTTCCTTTTCTTTTCTTTATGAAAATTGTGGGCCGTGTCTGGCTGCTCTCCAGTCAGCTCTTCAATCCTGCTCAGATCCCCCCTCCCCACCCCGAGGCAGTATAATGAAAGTGTTTAAATGAATCTGGTGTTCAACATAATTAGTGTTTCTTTCTCGCCTAGCCGAGAACAAGGAGAGGATCTTTTGACATTTAACTTGTAGATATTGGCTGGTATTTGGCTGGGCTTAAGGGTGCCGGAAACGTGGAATATCCGTTCGCTCTGTTAGCTTTTTCTGTGTAATCATATCGATGGAAATACTTTCCATGAAGTCTGAGCTAAGAGAATTTTTTTTTTATTAACTTTGCCCTGCGCTGACCCACCTGTATACCATTGACTTTCAGTTGTTGTACACTGTATGCATACCTATAATGTAATGTAGCTGCTGTCATAAAGCCCTTTGGTGTTGGATCATGTTTTATACATTCTATAAAGCTTGGAGCTGTGGGGCGGAGGAAAAGCAGGTAACGTACATTAAACCTGAGGTAAACAGTCAGTTTTCTTCACACCTGTTGGGTCAGGGCTTACGTTTTTACAATAAAGAATGTCCTATTTTGAGATTTTATTAATATTTCCACGCTCACTGCCTCATTGATCACCTCTGTCCTGGACTACATTAAAATGCTACACGGAAGGCGAAGGTTCGGGGGTGGCATTTCCTCGCTGTGATGGGTGGGGAAAGGTCAGATCAGCGCGTGGACACTGTCGTCCGCCCCCGTGCCTCAGTGCAGGCCACGTGGCATTTCCAGTGTTGAGCTCTGACCTTCCGACGCGTTTCATGGCAGGATCTCCTTAACGGCGCGGTGTGAGCTCTTTTATTTTTTCTCTAGACGCCTAATGGGCTTCCCTCATCAGGAAGAGTTCTGCTTAGTGAAGGTTTTCCTCCCCCAGTGCCATTTTGAAGCCGTCGGAGTTTTGTTGCGAGACAGTTTATTATGTGCCTGACTCTAGCTCCCTGTATGCGGAGGGTCAGAGGGTTCAAACTTTCTTTTCATCCGAGCACATTAACATCCTCCTGTTATTTATGCAGTGGTGTTAAAAGGAAATATCCGCGACCAAATAAATATAAGTGAAAACAGTTCGAAAGTGCAATCAGACGTTTAGACTTTGGGGAAGTAGTTTGTATGCAGAGGGCAGGAAGAAACGCACTTTTAAGCTCGGATGGTAACAGCCTGCTATTATTTATAATTGTTTCTGAAACCTTTAACCAAAACCACGAATAAGTTAATGGAAGATAATGAGACAGAGTTCTGTACCTGAAGTTTGTCTGAGATTTCGTGGCCTCCCTCTGAGCTTGTGTTTACTGAGAAAGTGGGGACTTTTTGTCTTTGTACTTTTTCATCGTGCTGCACAGTTGCCTTTTCCAGCAGCAGGTTTATTTAAGCTCTCAGACAGTTAATGAGCACTGGTTGTGTTTTGTATCTCATTCTTATGTAAAGCTGTTGTAATAAGTTGTCAAGACACAGATTAAGCACAGACTTGATCTAAATCACTGTCATTAGAGGATTTTTGGAAATGCCTTTTTTATGCTTTTGCTAATCTGTCTGAGAAAGCTTGATGTGTTGGAGTTAAATTATATATAAATTACCCAGTGTCGCTCCGCTGCAACGCAATCCTCCAATGCTTGTTGCTCTGAAAGCGTTCTGTACCGCTCCTGCACCGATTGAGCTTTCACCACTGTGGTTTTATGCAGCTTGGTGTTGTGCTATCGCTAGTGATGCTGAAGATTGCCTGTAAGGTCACTGTAAGTAATCATGTTCTGGTGGCGTATCTCTGTGAACTTTTACAGGAGCAGCACTTTACCTTCATCTGTCCGAGCTACAGCTGCTCACTTTTTCAAAACCAGACGGAGAAAAGACGACGGGTGAAAGCAGAATTAGCCTTGAGGATAGCCTGAGCATAAATTAACTGGACTCTCCTGCACTGTGGAAGAGCACCTCTAAGAAAATATGGCACCTCATGGTCCCGTAATAGAGATGAAGCTGTTTATTTTACCAGTTCTTCTCAGTCTGGAGTTCTTTTAATCAGGGTTGGACTCGAGTGGTGCAGGAAGTATAATTCATATGCTCCTAAGAGAAAAGGACAAGAAGTCACCAGCTGTACATGACTTTTAAACGGTTTTGTCTCTGTCGATTACATCGATTAGTATTATTCTGTTACGTCCCCACTGTGCGTTCATGTACTGTCCCTTCAAAACCACGCTACCAAGCTGTAGTCCCGTGATTCTGCCCCCTATCTGCCACATGGAAGCATCCTAAACACAGGGGCAGACCGAACGACTCGAGCAGCTCGTACCTAAGAATAACAGCGTCTGTGGTTTGGACGTGCTGTGTTTTGACTATAATTAAGACGACGCTGAACAATAAGAAGTCAAATGTAAACACTGAGAAAAACGTTTCAGCGAATTATAAACGGTGCTCAGAAAACAAGAGAGAAACAAGCTCCCAGCGGCATTAGAAAAAATATCCCATGTTTAATACTGGAGCATATTTACAGTACAAGCCTCGTCACTGAACTATGAGGGTCAAAAATACAAAAACAAAATAACGGTTAATTAATTGTAATCCTGGTAAAATGTACAATTAATCATGATATTGATTTGCGCTCATATCGCCCAGCACTAATACTCACTGTTTGAACTATCAACACGGTTTAAAACCCAGTTAAAACAGAACGTCTTATAAAACAAACCTCTTGGTTGACCTACTTGATAGTGTTTTAAATATAAAAATATGAAATTCAGTAGCTACAACATTCAAAGTTGGGACGTGGGCAAAATAAGGAAATTTGGAGAAAACTGTTACAACATTTTGAAATATTCTACGATAAGCAGACGAACTTCTAAAGTGCGAGTGTCATGATCAAAATGAACATTTCTCAGTGCAAGATCACAAAAAATATATACGCTAACGTACATAACACTATGGAAAATATTCAGGAAATCTGCAGAATCCCAGTCTATGCCACTGAAGGTTGGAGGTCATTGTTGAATGTGAGTGACCTTTGAGTCCTCAGGCGGCTCTGCAAGAGAATCTGTCATTCTACTGTCACGAACGTATCTGCAAGAGCTTGGGAATATTCCAGAAAACTGCTGGCTTTTTAGACTGTATGCACTTGACCATTTAGTCCAGCTCTGTCTCTTACGGCACCTGACTCAGAGGAGGATCAGCCAGCTGTGGATTGGTGACCAGCTGAAGTCAAATGGTATCCTCAGTTCCCAAAGGATGAATCGGTGTCATTTAAAGGAAAGGTGATGTAACACAGTGGTAAATATGACTTTCTTCCAGATTTATGGAGTGTGAGTTGGTGAAGGGAAAACTGGAAATTGTTCTTTGTGAGTTTTTGTCAGTTAGAAGTTAAAAGTTAACACCTGAGAGACTTGTTTTTATTGCATCTTACTAATGCATTTTTTTTAATGACGAGGCCAATTAGTCATTGGCAACATCGATTATGGACATTGATCTTTCATTTACTGTAAAACAAAGGCTGTCTGTAATGCTCTAACAGTAATACGACACGCAGTCATTCTGACAGATTGCTGTTCACTGCTGGAGTATTCGGAGCGAAATGGCTTCTGTTTTATTGCAACATAAAAATTGAAATTGCTTGTCATGCAGGTGAAACTTTGAATGATGGCTGTCACGGGGCGAAGGAAGAGGCACGTGCAGGTGCGGTAGTGCTCTAATAATGTTAGATTAGTGGAGAATTCCGGTGTTGGTGGACAGCGATACACAGATTCAACCCTGTCCAGTGCCATCCTGCCTAGTGCCACAGCAGCGTGTTTGGTCAGGAAGAACGGCCGCTCTTTTGTGTTTGCTCGGTGTGTGCGTAATGTACTGGCCGTAGTGCGTTTCCTGTCCAGCGTGGCTGAATTCAGCAGCTGAACGTGTGCACAAGCGGAGCTTTCACTGGCCTGAGCGCCGCTGCCCTTCATTAGTATGCTCAAGAGGTTTCATTTTAACAGGGTGCTGTTCCTCGCCACTCTTATCCTCCACTCACCCTCTTTCTCTGCTCTCTCTCTCACTCTCGTTCTGTTGCTCGGCTCCCTTCCTTCCCCTCCCTCTCTCTTTGTCTCCTCTCTATCCTTTTTTGCCCTCTTTCTACCCCTCGTCCTCCTTTCTGTTCCTCAACTCCATTCCTCAATCCTCGTTCCCCTCTCATCTCATTCCTTTCCTCTCTCTCTCTCTCATATCTTTTCCTTTCCTGCTCTCTTTCCGTCTCTTAATCTCCTCCCTGCCTCCCGGCTCTCTGCAGTGAGTTTGCTGTGGCGCAGGAAGGAGGCAGTGATTGATATAATTTAGTGTTTTATATTAATGACGGTCGAGGCAGCGGGGAAGGCAGCGAGAGGCTTTTGTAAGGAGAAGTAGGTGGACGTTAAGGGCTGGCACATGATGCAGTCAGATCACACACACGGCATCAGAGCCCCTCCAATGCCCTCTGAGATGTCCTTAAAGGGAAGACCACAGTGTCCTTAGAGATGCTCTTAACCCTTCAGGCTCCTGCACAGACTTTAGAAAGCATAGTTTTGAACGCCATAGACAGCCAGCAGCTTATAGTAGCAGCATACCAGCAGTCGTAAAATTATTCTACACGATGATAAAATTGGCACGAGCCAGCGCAGACACCGGCGCATTGTCCCTTCCGGAAGGCGGACCTTCAGTTTGTGAATCATTAGCTTTCTGTCACGGGGTATAAAAATGTCCTGTCATGGTAGCAAAAAGACTGCAACGGGTGAAGCAGACTGTGAAGGCCATTATGTATAATTCATTTACTTATTTATTTATTTGTCTGACTTCTTTTTGGAATGGAGCAGCCGTTTTAGCGGAGAGTCATTGCTCAGTCCAGATTTGGGATTGAATGTCGTTAAAGGAATTTCTGTCATAAAGCCTGCAGCATCTTGGCAAGCTCATAAAATTAACAGCCACAACTTCCAGGAAATAAAATGGTCAAATGCCAGTTCTGGAATTTGCATGAAGTACAACCTGACCTTGCACTTTATTTCGCTTCTTTCTCTCTCTCTCTCGCTCTCTCATATATTCTTTGTTGATGGCGATGGTTAATAAGAATGTGGCCGCTTAGGTGTCCATGTTCAAAGCTACCTTCCCACATCTCGTCTGTCCTCTGGCGCGCGGAGGACCCCCGTACGTTTTGATGTCCTCTTGAATTAGCTATAAATATTATCATGTAGGTAAAGCATTGAAGAAACTGCTTCAAAGACAGCCTTCCCAAGAGCAACGGTGTCTCAGTCCTGTTTGTCCTCCCTCTGAAGAGTAATCTTTAATCGTGATTAAGCTTTAGAGCTTGTTAAAGTGTTTCTAAAATGGAGGCTTTGATTTTCGGCACATTTTGGGAAATCCTGTGGATCAAATTTAATGAACCGCTGGATGCAGGTTGTTCTCTGAGGCATTTTATTTCATTAATTTTTTTTTTTTCCCTGAGAGTTTGATACGGCATACTAAGCACATGCAGCCCATGTCTACATCCCTCTCGCTTCAGAAAGTTTAGAAGATTGCGTTCGGTGCTTTTTTTTCGCTTCACAGAATTAATTATGTATATGGAATCTCAGCACTTTCCGTGCCCAAAGCGATTTGAGCACCCCTTTACACACAACTTATTGTTCAAAATGCTGGAAATGTTGTATTTTTCCAAATGTTTTATCTCGACAAGTTTCTCTCAAATGGAATAAAGACACAGTCGGGTGGCTGGTTTGGTTAAATTATGAATAAGTTCCTTCAGTCCTGTCTGAAGGCTCTGGTGCGCTTTAAGTGCTTTCAGATGCACAGGTGCTGTTTTTGACAGAGTTCCTGTATGTCCAGAGGAACTCTCTCCAGTAGAGCAAAGTACTGAGATGCTGTGATGCAACATGACTAAGAGGAACATGTATTTACCCTTTTATACAGTATGACTTGTATTAATAGTTTATTTTATTCAGTGCAAAGTTCTACAGCTTGGATTTACAGCTTAGATAAACAAGACACTGAATTTTAAGTGTGCTGTGCATGTATAAATATGCTCTGTATCATCTTGGAGGTTGCATCACCACTTGGCAAGCACACTGGGGTTTTAGTTTTATATCAACATTATTCTCAATGCTGTACAGCATCTTATTTCAGTCATCTGCAGCACCGTTTATTATTCTAGACACAGTGTTTCTTAATATTTTTATTCGGAGCTTCCTTTATTTTATTTCAGACCTGTGATATTGCATCAGGCAAGTATTGTAGGAGTATTTATTTATATATTGTTCTTTTGCCCTGTTTTTATTTTACTGAATGTACTAACTCTGCTAGCCTGCCTCTGCCTTAATGTAGTAAACTCTAGTAAAGTGACTTCACCTAGGGTTGGACAGAAATTCAATATCAATATATATCGCAATATAAAATGTTTCGAAAACAACGATATGATTTTTAAACGCTTTTTCAATAAATATAAATTAAAATAAATATCGACAAAGCCAAGCGGTTTAGGTTTGATTGTAATGTCATGTTTGTGTGTTTCTATGGCTTTTATGTTGTTTATGTCGTTATCTGAATTATATCGTATCGACTGAACTCTTGAAATGTATCGCGATATAGATTTTGCCCAAATCGCCCAGTCCTAATCTCACCCAACCAGTGCTCACTTTACTTCAGATAAATTGCTTTAGTCTAAATCTAAAGAGGAGGATGATGCGCCTGGACTTTAGTGACCATCACCAGTGCAGCCGGACCTTTGCAGAAAGGTCAAACCCCAAACAACGCTCTGATTCCGTGATGCTCCGATCGAGGGGAGACTTTTCACGTAATGAACTTTAGAGCATGTGGAACAACAGCTGACCTGCTCAGAATGAGGAAGTGATGATGTATTCAGACAGATGACTCACAGGCACAAGCTGATCCACAGACAACAGCCGGACATCTAAACAAACGGGCAGCTTCAAGTCGCAGCCTCAGAGCTTTGCACTGACACTCGCTGCTGGGAGAATGGCTTTTTTTTTTGTTGTTGTTGTTGTTGTTTTTGGTTATTTTACTTTATGGCTGCAAGCAAAAAACCTATTTGCACACCCCACTATGGAGATCTGATCTAACAAGAACACATGCCATTTCACTTGAGGGCTATGCGTTGTCTTGTCCAGATGCTAATCTGACTCCATGATACTCCTCACTGTGAAAGGAGCTCACTTCCCCTCCTCTGTGCTGTTGTATTTTTATTGTTTTGTCATTTCAGGGTCATGTTTAAGGGGTTATAGTAGTATTATTTGCCTGGATATTATAACGGATTGTGACTTCTGAGTATTAGTAGTAGTCCTCGTGTCAGTTGTAGTAACAGTACTAGTAGAGATGGTTTTTCTAATGCTACTAACTATCCTAAATGCTAAATGTTACAGCAGCTATACAGTAGTGCTAAACAGTTACAGCAGCATTAACTGAGGGAGTAACTGTAATAGCAGCTTTGGCAGGAATACAACTAGTGGGAACAGTACACACAACTGTTGTTGTATCATCAGCAGCTATAAAAGTATCAGTAGTAGCAGCACAGCTGTGTAGCTGAACTTCTTGTTTTGCCCGGAGTCACAGGCATTAGGGACAGTGCCCCCCGGAGCAATATGAGATTGAGTGTCTTGCTCAAGGGCACAACGGAGGGATCAGAATGCCATTAGCCAAATCAGAACCTGCCACTCTCTGGTTCAGGGCCAGGACCGCTGCTTGAAATATTTCTTACTGCAAGGAAAACGGCTGGGTCGATTGGCCATTAATCCAAATATTTGACATGGCAACTGATTTATTTGTTTGCTGTCTCTCTGTGATTCGCAGTGTCCCGACTCAGCCTGTAAGCAGGACCTGCTGGCCTACCTGCAGCGTATCGCTCTCTACTGCCACCAGCTCAACATCTGCAGCAAAGTGAAGGCCGAGGTGCAGAATCTGGGAGGAGAGCTGGTCGTGTCCGGGGTGAGTCGATGTCCTTCGCTAAGCTCCAATAAGAAAAATGCATGTTCTGCTTTCGCAGGAGTTATTGCCTTCACGGGCCGTGAAATGAAAGACACGTCAGTAGTCACTTTCTGTAACATACAGCAGGAAATCTTCGCTCGAAACGGGAAAAATATAGCTGCATACATACACCTTAATGAGATGTCTGTGGGTGTTTTGAACCCGCAGGGCCGTTTCATGCCACACCACGTATCACAGAAGTGGATGTTTCACACGGTGGTGCTTAAAAAGCCAGAGGAACCAAGAGATGCTCAGTTTAATGAACAAATCCTTTTATTTATTTAACGGCGTATCCTAAATTTCTTGGGACGAGTGCAAAAATAGTAATGGGGACATTTAAAAAAAAAAATAATAATAAATAAATATAAAAGGGGGGAAAAAAACACTTCCGCACCAGTATTCACTTCCTTGGCATTCCTCAGCTATCTAATGAGTCATGTAAACATGGGGTGCCGAAGGAATCACATTATTGCTAACACATGTAATCAAACTATCGCCTTAATCTAGTTATTCACCGTAATCAGATTATAGTCTGTATTCAGAAGTAGTGAGTGCAGCCCCCTTTACGCTTTAAATGGGGTTTGTTCTGTAATAATCTTCGTGTAATTGCTTTCCACAGTTTTCATTATTACTTGCTTCAAGTCCCTTAGATTGGGTGCATTAGCCTGTACTTTGTGCCAAATAAGAGGTATAAAAGTTGATCCATCACCTATTTCCCCACTCTCACACTAAATGGTATAACCTGCCTTATAAGTCCCAAAAGTGCCCTGGAATGTGCGTCCGGTGCAGAATCTTCTGCACACACAAGGATTAAACTCTCTGCTTCAGGGAGACTCCACTTGAGCCATTCAGGACCCATCAGTGAGGTTCTAAAGCTTTTATGAAACCTTCAAATCATCACCATGTCACTTCCATTACTGTTCGTCCCCGATTTGGTTTCTCTTCCTCACCTGGATGGGATCTTTGGAAGATTGAAACGCTTTTCTCGTTCTCACCAAGGCTCTGGAGACCGCTTCTTTGCTTAAACCTTTTAGCATTTGTTCTTTGGCACGAGGGACAGTTTGCGGCTCAGCGCAGATGTTTTAACACGGCTGTGCGCTAGGGCTGCCTCTCTCTCACGGTGTGTTTATCCACTGTGGGTAATTGCTTTTTGAAGCAAGTATACAGAGATGCACAGCAGGGGTGGGGGTTGGGGGCGAGGCTGTACGTTGTGGTAGACTGTCACTAATCAAGATTCCTAGCCTCAGTCACTTGACTCTTGCAGCACTAGACTGAGTCATTAACCTTCATGGTGAGAGAAGTATATTTGAATGCAAGTGTGTCCTATTTTATCCCGCCCCACCCCCCCCCGAATCAAATCGCCATGGATGCGTGATGAGGTGGGATTTTGTGCGGCCAATCACGCCTTTCCTTGGAGAACCATCGCCAATTGGATTCACTCCCCTCAATCCTGTAGTAGAATCATACTGCATCCAGATGTGCTTGTGAAATTCAGTGCAGCTGAGCTAATTGAAGCCTAAACAGAGTGTGAAAAAGAGAGTGAGACTCAGCACTGCAAAATGATGCAGAGAATGCTTTAAAAAAGACTGTGCTGTGCTTTATTTTCTCCACCTTTCAAGTAAAGAAAGGGCCCCTGTAGACCTATTGCCGAGGTTTTTTATTAATCCCCCCCTTGTTTGCTTTGTGCACTCAACCTGAACAAATCTCTTACTCCACATTATATATGACACCCTCTTAAAGCCAAAATTACTTGGTGAAGATCCCACACAGAATGGTGGTAATTAGATTCCCCTTCCCCAATCTGAGCATTATTTATCTTTGATAGGGAAACAGAAGCATCCACTCCCTGCGATGGTGTTTGTATTAAAATAAGACCCTCGGTAGACGGGATGTTACTCGCTAATTGCTAGTGTGTTCAAACTACCAGTCTTATTTATTTATTTATTTCTAATGAGTTGTCATAATTGACTCTGGTATTTAATGTCTCCAACTCCTTGTTTGAATCTCCAGCTGGACAGCGCCATGTCTCTTATCCAAGCTGCCAAGAACCTGATGAACGCTGTGGTGTCCACCGTCAAGGCTTCCTACGTGGCCTCCACCAAATACCAGAAGAGCCAAGGTATGCAGAACCTCAACATGCCAGCCATCTCCTGGAAGATGAAGGCTCCTGAGAAGAAGCCTCTGGTCAAGCGTGAGAAGCAGGATGACGGCCAGGCCAACAAAGTCAAGAGATCTTCCCAAAATAAGCAGATAAACCCTGTGCAGGCTCTGAGCGAATTCAAAGCTATGGAAAGTATTTAAAGCAGTCCCGGTTTTCCGTGTACATGTCCCGCCACGTGGTTCTCTAGATCAGTCCCTGGGGACCCACTGCCCTGTACCGAAAAGACCACTGCGCACTATCTCAACGTTATCCAAAACGAGCAATATAAGGAAAAAGTGGTTTCAGAATGTGGTGTGAGAGGGGATTCAATCACACTGGAGTATGGCACGCATTTGGAGAATGTTGGGTCAGTGGCCTTGGCCTTGAGTGTTTTTTTTTTTTTTTTTTTTACTAATAATTTTTCCTGATCGTTTTCTTATCCTGATTATCCGAATCTGCTTTGTTAAAGCTGAGAAAAACATGGAACTGTGCAGGGCAGTCCCCTCCCCCCTCCCCTCCCAACCCCCTGAAACCACTGCTGTAGATCACTCTGGAGTTGTAGATTGATCCTTTCTGGCTGTCGGATTTGGAAGGTGTATGTTTGAGAGCATTCCTCTGCCTTAGTCCTTAGTCAGCAGACTGTCACTTTATATTCACAGTTGCATTGCGGGACTCACTGAGGTTTATTTACTCCTAGTTCTAGTTATTCACACACATGCATTCTGCAGGGCTCCGTATGCCAGTCTTTTCTATCAGACAGGTAAAATACAAATAAACAGTTAAGTGACTGGAATAGGGGCATTCTATTTTCTTAATTTTTTAGATGGTTTCTAATTATTGTTACCATTTTTTTTGTTTGTTTTTTTAAATATATGTAAACAATTTGAGATATCCTTTTATATTCCTACTTTGGGCCTTTTTCTTTTGATACTATCATCTCACCCTCCAGATGTTTTTGAGTCTAGATTTCAATCCTATGCAAATTCATATATATATATATTATTCTATCAATAATGCAATAATTCCAGTGTTTAGACATGAAACTCTTGAGGGGAACATTGCTGGAGGGTTTTGGTTTTAATCTCGAGACCAAAGTCAATGTATGTTTAGGGTCTAATTTTTTTTTTTTTTTATTTTTTTTTTTTTTTTTTTTTTTTTTTTAAATAAACCATAAACTATAACCATAGTTTAATAACACTAAGTGACTCACTACAGAACAAGTATGAATTTAATTTGTGTATGTTTTTTTATTATTATTATTATTTGCGCTCAAACACCACTCATTTTCCTTGTGCTTATGGTCCAACAGAAAGCCTACCCTGTCTGTCTAGGTGTTCCAACTCCCCCACCCCCCCTAGCTGACCTGCTCACTTGTTTGACACAGAACGAGTAACGAAGCTAAAGCCCTGTGTGAGTGGAAGTTGCAGTAGGCCATCAAACTGCCACAGGAAGTGAGAGAGGCGAGGGAGGTAAGATTCTAAAGAGCTGTAAGAGCTAGTGCTTAAATCCAGAAGTCTAGCCCGAGGCCTCTCCTCCTCCTCTCCTCCTCGACTCCCCGGGACAGATTTAAATGAATCAACATCCTCCTTATTTGGTTGAGTGCTTGCCGAAGGGTTGGAAGCTCGGTGCCTTAAACGGTCGCAGATAGGCCGAGTGAGGCGGGGTTGAAGTCTTATCCCTGAGAGCCGCCAAGCACCATTGACCATAAATGAGTGCGGCCACCCCGAACAATCCCAGGCGAGCCCCCAAATCACCCCGCGGCCGATCAATATTCCTCACACGACCGCGATGGAAAAACAGGTTCAGTAGCGCTTCTGAATCTGTCGGTGCGCTCAGCAGATTAAAAGAGAAGAGAAAAGAGTCTCCGGGTGGCTTTAACCTTTCATTCCCGCTTTGCTCAACTTTTTCCCCTCCTTTTCTTTCTTCGGGCGATCGTACCGCGGTGGGAAGTGCGAGGTGACGGGCTCAGAGCGCGTGACCCGGGGTGGAATAGTACAGAGCTTTAGCTGGTCAACAGGGGAAGAGAATGTTACATTAGCGAGAGCGGCGGGTGGTAAAACGTTCGCCCGTGTGCTGCCGCTTCCGACCAGGTCTCAGCGGAGATGCGTTCACCTGCAGTTTGACGGATGGCTAAAGGATATGGTTTGGGTCGTTTGTTTATAAATCTGTTTGCGTCTAGCTCAAATCAACAAGCTCTTTGTTTCAGGCTTTTCTGGAAGATCGGGGTTAAGATGCTTTTAACTGTAACATTTAACATTTTGGGGTGTGAATTTATTTTCTCCTTCTGTTTCCCTGTGATTTGTTCTGTATCAATTTGAGGATTTGCTTTGCAGTGATCATTATTAGTATTTCATGCATATGTA
Organism: Hoplias malabaricus; assembly: GCF_029633855.1. NCBI lineage: Eukaryota > Metazoa > Chordata > Actinopteri > Characiformes > Erythrinidae > Hoplias > Hoplias malabaricus. Next base: position 16,680,526 of record NC_089803.1, on the reverse strand, counting down.
CTGCTTTTATGTAAAAATAAATACATCTGAGAAGTCCATGCTTCCTGTCACTTTCAGACTTGTTTTTTTCCCCTCTGTGAGTGTCTCTGTGCTAGAACAGATGGGAGTGGTTGCAGTTTAAGGCTGATTTATACTTCTGCAAATATGCATGTAAAGGTATCTGCATGAGGAAGCAAGAAGTGTTTATGGGTAAGTGCAGGCTGCAGATGCTCACCTCATGACATGCTCACTCAGATTTATGCCGTTTGAAAATTTGCAGAGCTGTGCATCAAGAAACACCAACTGGTGGATCAGTGACTACGTTCTTCTTAATGGTTCCCAGCCAGTTATTATCCTACTAAGTCTTTATTGGTTGGTCAATTTTTCTAATCATGGTTTAGAGTTTCCACACTGCTCCCTAGTTCAGATATTCACATACACACACACACACACACACACACGTGCAGTGCTTTATGCATTATACATGAAAGGGCAATACAACACACACATGTCCACAGGTACCCAGAAGAACCAGGTCTCAGATACAGATACAAACCCCAGTCCTGTCTCTGATGTACACCAGTGAACTTAAACATTAAAGAACAGATATTCTGCCCCCTTCCCACAGGTGGCCACAGCTCCCTGGCATCTCAATGAAATTGCTGCGACATGCCATGGTCAAAATAACACAAGGATAAAACACCATGGCAGCTCTGGATTTATGTTGTTTTTGCTCAGTTTTCTTTCTCCTATATTCTGGTTTTCTCCATTTCTAGCCAGTGGTTTTGTTTCTCTGCGCTAGTTGCTGTGGAGAGAGACCCAGGCAGGAAGGTGGGACATTTCACCTAACACAAGAATCAGCGCAGCTTATGCCGCCCAATTAGTGTATGTGTTGAAAGGCTCCAGATCCTCAAATGAATGTGCACGGAACTGAACAAGACCACAGGCTGATTAAGCGTATAACCACTGGATTAGGCATTCATGTGGAGGTCATTTTGACCCTAGCCCCACATGCGTAAACAGCATGTTAGGGTGTACTCACACTGGTGCTGGAGTACTGTTGTCCCTCTCCTCACTCCGCCGCTGGCCTGAGCTCACACTGTGTTTTAAAGTTTGGAACCTGAGCACACTTGTGTTTCAGACTGTGACTTTTATTTTGAATGGATGCATTTTTTTCCCAACAGCACAGTGGAGTTCAGGGTTGTACATTCTGGCTTATTTGGAGTCATTTTGTCAGCAGTGCTCTCTCACATACTTCATAGAGGTATCGATTATGTAGCGCAGGGCTTTTTTAATCGTACTGCACGTATACGATTTGTTTTTATAGGCGAATACTCACAAATTTGACCAAATATACAGGGTTTAGACAATGAAACTGAAACCCCTGTCATTGTAGTGTGGGAGGTTTCATGGCTAAACTGGAGCAGCCTGGTGGACAATCTTCATTAACTCTACACTGCACCAGTAAGACCATGTGCATCTTGAAGGCGGTGCCGTGTATCAGGACGACAATGCACCAATACACACAGCAAGACTGGTGAAAGAGTGGTTTGATGAACATGAAAGTGAAGTTGAACATCTCCCATGGCCTGCACAGTCACCAGATCTAAATATTATTGAGCCACTTTGGGGTGTTTTGGAGGAGCGAGTCAGGAAACATTTTCCTCCACCAGCATCACGTAGAGACCTGGCCACTATCCTGCAAGAAGAATGGCTTCAAATCCCTCTGACCACTGTGCAGGACTTGTGTATGTCATTCCCAAGACGAACTGACGCTGTATCGGCCGCAAAAGGAGGCCCTACACCGTACTAATACATTATTGTGGTCTAAACCCAGGCGTTTCCCTTTCCTTGTCCAACTCCTGTACGTCTAAGAGTAAACCAGAGTGACCCCTGCGCTATGTGCGTTGACTGCGCGTATTGGAGCACTGACATCACATTCATGCTAAGGGCCTGAGCACGGTTAGTGCTCACAATGAACCACACCTCAGGTCTTTCAAGGACCCTTAAAGCCGAAGCCACTATAAGATGAAGGAATGTGTTTTCTGATTGTGAATAATCAGAGACAGACAATCAGCCATGCTGCTGACTCACCACTGCACTACACGAGTATTGGACTTCTGTACTGACAGCAAGAGCAGAGTTTTTATTATTGTCATTATTATTTAACACTCTGAAGAACTGAAACTTGGTTAGTGCCATTTACAAATATAGGATTTGGATACTCAGCCCTGGATGGGAACAGCTCTGATACAGGCGAGACATGACCAGATTTGAATAGCTCTGAATGAACAATCCTAGAGCACTCCATTATGTTAAATGACTAGCTTTATAATGTTCTGGCCACAGGTCAACACCTGCTCAATGAACACAGACAGACCATTTTCCTGCATTTCCTGCCTCGGTTTTTGGAGCTGCACGTATGGAATGGTTTAGATTTAGTTTAGATTCAGCACAGTGTGCTTTAATTCAAAGGAGAAGTTGAAACCACCACCATGGCCTAAGGCTTGGAGAAGCAGGCAAGGCCATTAGTTCGATTCCCTCAACCGATTTGAACATCAACAGCTTTTCTTCCTTCCTCCAAAAGGTACATAGTGTAGTTTCTGTAGTGCTGAGCCTTGAGTAGCAATGACAGAGGCTCTGTACCTCCCTATAGTGCTCCTTTAAATGCTGTGTTAGGACTCTTCTCTATGGACAGCCAGTGGAAATTCGGTCCAACATCTGGAAGCCTTGACGCTGCTCTTCCGTGAGACTTGAAGGATGGTTCAAGCCGAGTGTACTTGATGATCGAAGACCTCAGAGTAGGGTTTGACTTTAGCTGAAATGTACTCCTCTGCATTGAGAGCTGGGCAGTAAGGGTACACTGGGACTGTTAGTCCACACCACAATTTGAAGCCATTGAATCCTCACAGAACTCTTCCAACATTTAACATAAAAAAAAGCTCCTGTAGCACAGGGATTGGGGGCGTGGAGACAAACTCCCTGTTAATGATTTCCGAAGGAAAATGGAGCGAGCAGGTGTCCACACGCTGAGCAGTAGGACGTGTGAGTGGATGTGTTCCAGACCGTAAGGCGGGAGGGAAGCCCAATGCCAGCCGTCTGCCGTCCAGGCTGTGAGAATCAGACAGACGCAGTGTGGGGCAGGGGGCTTCCCCAAGCAGGGGGTCAGCTACTGGAGCTGGAGAAATAACACCAGCTCAACAACAGTTACTCGCATGGAATAGGGAGAGAACTGAATTTTGCCATTATGAAAAACATGTAAAAGTGGTTGGTGCGAATTTTTTGAACTTTTTATCCACCCCCCAAACACACATTGGGATTGAATTATCTAATTATGTTTAAAATATTAATCACTTTGGCTGGTACCTATTGACTCCTGTTGATTTGGGTGATGCAAAACAAACCCAAAATCATAAATGTTATTTATAATTTATAGTATTACTTTACTACTAGGGTGGCACTCTGGCGCAGCAGGTAGTGTCTCTGTCACACAGCTCCAGTGACCTCCAAGTTGTGGATTCGAGTCCCGCTCCAGGTGACTGTCTGTGAGGAGTGTGGTGTGTTCTCCCTGTGTCTGCGTGGGTTTCCTCCGGGTGACTGTCTGTGAGGAGTGTGGTGTGTTCTCCCTGTGTCTGCGTGGGATTCCTCCGGGTGACTGTCTGTGAGGAGTGTGGTGTATTCTCTCTGTGTCTGTGTGGGTTTCCTCCGGGTGACTGTCTGTGAGGAGTGTGGTGTGTTCTCCCCGTGTCTGCGTGGGTTTCCTCCGGGTGACTGTCTGTGAGGAGTGTGGTGTGTTCTCCCTGTGTCTGCGTGGGTTGCCTCCGGTTGACTGTCTGTGAGGAGTGTGGTGTGTTCTCCCTGTGTCTGCGTGGGTTTCCTCCGGGTGACTGACTGTGAGGAGTGTGGTGTGTTCTCCCTGTGTCTGCGTGGGTTTCCTCCCACAGTCCAAAAACACACGTTTTTAGGTGGATTGGAGACTCAAAAGTGTCCGTAGGTGTGAGTGAGTGTGTGTGTTGCCCTGTGAAGGACTGGCGCCCCCTCCAGGGTGTATTCCCGCCTTATGCCCAGTGATTCCAGGTTGGCTCTGGACCCACCGCAACCCTGAACTGGATAAGGGTTACAGATAATGAATGAATGAATTGACTACTAAGAATACAATAATTTTTCTCGTTTTTTCTCCTCTTCTTTAAAAATGATTGGAGTTTAAGGTCCAGTGTAACACTCTGTAGATTGTAGTACTCCAGGTGTTACAACTGTGAACTGCAGGAGATTCCGTTCAAACAGAGTGTGACATCTAGAAAAGCATCTAATTTTAAATATGACTTCATATAAAACATCATTTCTAACCCTACCCTGCCCCAACTGTAGCTGTGGTCTAATGTTCTGAGAAGTGGGCTTGGGCCACTCTCTCCTCCCTCAACATCCACGGCTGAGCTGCATTTGTAGAGATTGAACCAGCCACCTTACAGTGACGAGCACTCTTTAACCATTAGGCCACGGCTGCCTCTTAATCTACAACAGTCTTTCTCAACCAGGGAGCCCTCTGGCTTCGTCGTCAAAAAGTTTCTGACATAACTGACATAAAGATAAAAAGGATAGGTACAACATGTTATCATGAAAATGCAGCTACGCCGTCAGAACAGTGGTGTGGGCAGAAATAAAATTCACACAGACTTCATCTTCACAGCATTTACAACCAGTGGCTTAGGTAAAAGTGGGTGTCCAGTTTAGTGTGGCCACTTCATTGGAAGGGGGTCTATGCACTATACGCTTTACAAAAGCAAAGCTGTAGTCGTGCAGCTCTTTTGCAGACGCAGCAAAAAAATATTTCATTCTCAAGCAAATTATTCAATAAAATATCCAAATCTGCTGTCATCACATTTTTTCCCCTAAGAAAGGATGTATAAAAAATTATTATTGATTACAGGTGTGTGTATATGTGTGTTTGGGGGTTGGCTGTCAGCTGCAGTGTGTGTGTGTGTGTGTATATATATATATATATATAAGATTAGGGTGATATTAAAGGGTGCCAGAAACGCTGGTCTAGAAATTAATTAGTCAATTTACTTTGTAGTTGATTACTTCATAAATAACATCAAGATCATCATCTGTAACTTAACATTGACCACCATCTATATATTCATTTATATCTTCATCAATGCAGTCTTCAGTAAATAAATCTATAACCCCACAGAGAGCTGGTTTGGTTTGCATTGGAATAAAATAATAACGGATCGTTTAATGGCGGATTATTTATTAATGTAGAATAGAGTGGAGAATTAATAACTGAAATGTTCTCTCCACATGGTTTCAGCTTTTTTCTTTCTTTCTTCTCAGAACCAAACGTTTGCCTCTGTTTCCACGCCGTAACCCTGGACTTAGTTAGCATTAGCCCCGCACCTTGCTTAGCAGCCCTTTAGAGTGTGGAAATGTTGAACCTGACTGACTACATGACCGCACACTCGTCTGGACACGGTCTTTTTCCGGTCCAGAGTGATGTTCTCTCTCGCTCTTCTTTCTGACGAGTTACTCAGCCGTCCCGTCCCTGACCTTTCCCTCTGGACGTGAGGGCTGTTCTGTGGGAGAAGAACTGAATAAAGTCGGTACTGAGTTTTTCCTCTCTCCTGACATGCCGCTCAGGTCCCGGACCAGGCCCCCCATCCTGCTGCAGTTTAATAATCGGAGGAGGTTGGGAAGGTGCTGGGCACATTTCCGCGGTGCGCTGGCGAGACGAGTCTACTGTAAAGTATGAATTAGATATGAAAGGAATTGTATTTTCATCCTTTCTCCCCCACATTCGTTTGGGGATTTCTTTTGGTGGCTATAGAGACGTTAATAATTTAGCGAAGCATACACAGTCAGCACAGTTCTGATGAGTCACTGCTTAGATTTCAGCTCGTCTCAGTGTCCTCCCTCAAAGCAAGAGCTTTATAAAAGAGGACAAACATGTAGACAAGATGCAAACATACACTGTTTGTCCAACAGTTCCTCATTATTGTCCACCCACTGTGGACACAGGCAATAAACTGTGAATGCGCTGCTTGTACAGCCTCCGTAGGAAGCCTTGAACCCTTCAAATGGTACACTCCCAATGCCATCACACCCAATGCCAAGCGTCAGCTGGAGGGGTGTAAAGTGGTGGAGCTCTGTGTCTCACTTTAAGGTGCACTGGAGTGCATTTTATGATCCGAAACCAATCGTCCAGCATCAGTACCTGACCTCACTAATGGTGATGGTGCTAAATACAATCAGCTTCTCACAGCAATGTACCATCATCTGTGTGTAAAGCCATCTCAGAAAAATAGATGCTGTTTTTTCATGTAGTTTACATAAACAGCTGCATGATTTTTTCAGAGCAAATCATATATATCTCCATGGTAGTGTAAACAACCCCACAGCCGCGTGGATCAGAAACAGCAAGTTCGTCTGGAGCTTTTAAACACTGCAGTACTGTGAATAATCGACTAATTGCCCGGTGAGGGTGCTGTTTGTTGGAAAAAAAAAGAGTGGAAGAGGGCAGATGAAGTATGCAGAGCAACAGATGGACCATCTTTGCTAACTGTAGAGCTACCACCTGCCCCCTTATGGTCCGGAGCTGATAAAATGGTAGATACAGTGTTTTAAATGTTATGTCTAATGTGAGCTGAAAGCCGCAGACTCAAGAAAAGGCAGAGGATTGAGGGAGTCTGTTTTTATTAGTGGTTTTAAAATAAGATTTTAATATTGAAATTACATTTTGGGTGATCCAATGATAAATGTTGTTGGGCATAGACCAATAATCTTCTGTGAAAAGAGAGACACTTAATGTCCAAATGCATCACAATAAGAGTCACAGAAGTAAACCATGCTGCATAAATCTTCATGACGAATGGGTCTGTGGATGCTTGAGATGGAATTAAGCCTGACCCAATGTCTCAAAACTACAGTTGGGGGGTTCCTTGTGCCAAAATCTGATCCTTCACTGCTGCTCATCTGTCATTATTAGCAGCAGCTCATGCTAAACAACATCAGCATCTGTAAAGACTCAAGAAAAACAAACTGAGTGGTCAGATGTGTTCTGAGGTTTGGTGTAGACCTTCAGAAAAACAAGTGCCACAGGGGTCTTATAATGAGGACGCCTGTGGAACACTGTAACTGAAGTTTGGCCAAAGTGTGATGTGTTCTCTGAAGAGATGGATCTCTACCCACAACTTACCAAAAGACAAACATGGAGCAAATTCAAGCATCACCTCCAGGTGTTCCAACGTTCCCAGAGTTGAGGGGCTGTTACTGCTGGAAAAGGAGGGGTAGGGTTTGTTATGTAAGCGAGCACAGTTGGAAAGTGCCCACCCCCATCCCCTAATTGTGTTTTTAAATGGATGAACCCTTGGTTAGTGCCAAGTTTCCCAGCAACCCTGCACCAAAATTTGATCACGTCGACTCCAGGCATGTGTTCTTGTCGCGAGATCATGTCTACACTGCAAGGTTCATTTGGAAACCATGTGGACTGGACTCTTGAGAGAGCTATGGCTCTAAGCGCAGAGCCGCCGGTGTCGAAGCCTCCCGTCTGCTGGGTTGAATAAGGCCTGACTCCGTGATGAAGCTGGGCATTAGTCTTGACTTGCCATGTGACAGAAAGGCGTTTTGCCTCATGACTGATTTCCCACTGTGGAGGAGGTGGGAGCTCATTTACTACAGTGTCCTCTGCTATTTCATTAATGGCCATTTCTCAACATATTGTCCATAACCACATCGCCTCGGCTTTTGCGGACAGTGTTTTATGTGGAAACCCATCACTGACCTGCCTCATTCAGAGACGTCATAGTGTGAAAAAAACCTCTGGACAAATACACAGAAAAACAGGGCTGTGAATTATGGACCGAATACGGCATTAAGAATGTATTGCAACTTCTCACACAGTTTGAAACACTCAAACTTGTGGATTTCTACGTTCCACCATGTGTTTTTGGACTGTCGGGATTGACTGGAGCACCTGGAGGAAACCTATGCAGACACAGAGAGAAACCCACAACACCAGGACCCTAGAGCTTTGCGTACTTCACATGAAATAATAATAGACACAGCTCATATCCATCGAGGCATGGACTCCACAAGACCTCTGGACTGCTCTGTGGTGTCTGGCTCCAGCAGCAAATCCTATACAAGTCCTAATTGTGCTGAGCTGTGGCTACCATGGATCAGACTTGTTTTTCCCACAGAAGCTGAACTGGCTTTAAATCTGTGAAATTCGGAGGCCTGCTCAACACCTCCAACCATTTCTGAACAGTGTTTGCAGTGTGGTAGGGAGCATTATCCTGTAGAGGGTGAAAATTGCTCTGATTTTCTGTGTCAAATGCGTTCCTGCAGCTGGAAATGTTCAGCCTGCTGTAGGCATTGGTTGACCACGGTGTAGTGAGTTCAGGAGACATTGTGCGAATGATCCGGGACATTAGCGGCTCTATTCACCCATGATTCTGATTTATTGTACAAAATGTAGATATAAGTCTTCTGCACTATTAATGCCAAATGAGACTGAATTAATTAAAATATGTACAGTTTTGTTGGCAGTTTCCCCACTTTGATCATCTCTTTCTGAAATATGAGACATTCTGAATAGTCATTTTATTATAATTTCATCAGTGATTTTCTACACATTTCTCATTCACTGTAGAATCATCTTCAGCTCTGCTCCTCGTTCTGGATCATTCTAACATCTCTGACATTTTTTTAACAGCTTCCAACTAATTAGCAGAAGCCTATGAATATGCAGATGAGGCAGGAGTTTAAAGTTGAGTCATAGTAGATTGTGTTTCAACATCTATCTCCAGCAAAACGGCTTAGTGCTGGGTTGCAGACGGCCCGGTTTGGTATGGGGCTGTAATGAACAGAACCCTACTGCCTATGCCCACGCTCCCAAATACACCAGTGAGCCAAAACATGAAGACAAATCTGTAGAAGATGCTGGCACATGTCCACATTTACGTCCAGATCCAGGTAACCCAGCATTGTCCAAAGCATCAGAATATAAGCGAATATTACATTAAACACTCTCTGTTATGAGAGAGAGTCTTTGGTAAAGACTAAGGTGCGTATGGGAAACTGGGCCCTGATCTCTGTGGATCAAGTTTCAAAGTGTGAGACATTGAGTGTTACATTTATTCTGACTCTGAATTCTTCAGTTCTTCAGTTTTCTTTGTCAGTAGAGAGTTGTCTACAGCTCTGTTTGTCGTACTGGGCATGGAAAAAGTCCTATATTTAACATTCATTCGTTTATTCATTATCTGTAAGTGCATATCCAGTTCAGGGTCACGGTGGGTTCGGAGCCTACCCGGAGTCACTGGGCGCATGTTGGGAACACACCCTGGAGGGGGCACCAGTCCTTTACAGGGTGACACACACTCACATTCACTCACACAAACACACCTACAGGTACTTTTGAGTCTCCAGTCCATCGACAAACCTGTGTTTCTGGACTGTGGGAGGAAACCGGAGCACCCGGAGGAAACCCATGCAGACACAGGGAGAACACACCTCACTCCTCACAGACAGTCACCCGGAGGAAACCCACGCAGACACAGGGAGAACACATCACACTCCTCACAGACAGTCTCTTGTAGGAAACCCAGGCAGACACAGAGAGAACACACCACACTCCTCACAGACAGTCACCCGGAGGAAACCCACGCAGACACAGAGAGAACACACCACACTTCTCACAGACAGTCACCCGGAGGAAACCCACGCAGACACAGAGAGAACACATCACACTCCTCACAGACAGTCACTCGTAGGAAACCCACACAGACACAGGGAGAACACACCACACTCCTCACAGACAGTTACCCGGAGCGGGACTAGAAACCACAACCTCCAGGCCCCTGGAGCTGTGTGATTATGACACTACCTGCTGCAACACCGTGCCTCCCTCTTTGAAAATGGCTAATAATTTGAAATATTTAATTATTAACTGCAGGTAGACATGGTTATCTTCAAGACTGACATTACCCCTTTAGATACAAAGTTTACTTTGCTCATGTGTAGGTTTTTTATGCTTGGACGTGGCTCCAGGGTCTTTCTATAGGTCACATCTCTCTGGGCGTCCCTCTTCTGTGTTTTCAAAACCAAGGACAGTGCTACGGCCTCTTTTCTCGCACAAATCAAATAGAAGAGCTTTTAAGAAGAGCTCCGTCAGAGCTTCCTTAACCTCGACCTCCCACCGAGTCTCCTGTCACTCCACTCGTCCTCCCGTCAGAGCCTCGTGATTGGCTGAAACGTGATCAATTACACCAGGTTGATTCCAGCCCTGCCCTTCCTCCACCGATACGAGCAATTATATTTGGACATTCTGAGGTTATACATGTGGCACATTTCAAATATGCCACTGTGCTGTGTGTGTGCAGAGCTGAAGCTCTATTTAAGCAATAAATACACCTTAAAATAGAAGTCACATGGGTGTTTATACTTTTGGACATGGAGTATGTTTAGATGCAGTTGCCACTGCTTCTATGACATTCCCAATAGTATCTTAGCGCTGAGTACTTTGCCGTACTACAGTGACACTGACATTGTGTGTGGGTTGCACTTGTACGATGGGATCAGACACAGCAGTTGTGGTTTGAGTTTTATAAAACGCTGTGTCCACTCGTTGTCCACTCTGTTAGACTCTTCTACCTCGATGGTCCACCTTATAGATCAGAGTAAGGTCAGAGACAGTAGCTCATCTGTCACTGCAGTGTGTGCTGGTCATCCTCTAGTCCTTCGTCAGTCCAGCATTGACACTGAGGGGTTTAAAATCTCCCGGAGGAGACCCACACAGACACAGAGAGAACACACCACACTCCTCACAGACAGTCACCTGGAGGAAACCCACACAGACACAGGGAGAACACACCACACTCCTCACAGACAGTCACCCAGAGGAAACCCACACAGAGAGAACACACCACACTCCTCACAGACAGTCACCCGGAGGAAACCCACGCAGACACAGGGAGAACACACCACACTCCTCACAGACAGTCACCTGGAGGAAACCCACGCAGACACAGGGAGAACACACCACACTCCTCACAGACAGTCACCCGGAGGAAACCCATGACTAGAGGTCATCCTCTAGTCCTTCGTCAGTCCAGCAGTGACATCGAGGGGTTTAAAATCTCCAGCAGCAACTGACAATGATCCACCACCCTAATCACATCTGCTCTGTGGGGAGGGTTTGATGATCGTGACCATTGAAGGATAGGGTAAAACGGGGGTTAACAAAGTATGCCGAGCAACTGTAAAACTACAGAGTGCTCCTGTGTGGTCCGTGGAGCTGAGGAGAATGGACAGTGAGTGGAGAAGCTAGGGGGTTGCATGTGAGCATGTTACATATTTTGTAACACACTCCGGTGCTAGCATTCATCTATTAATCATTATCAGTTTCTGCTGAGTGTTCTGGTAGAAGTGCTTGTTTTCATTTCCCTGTAAATGGCTGGTGTTGATTTGTGAAGGCTGTGTCTTTTGGGAGATGCTAGGTTTCAGTTGGGTGCTGCCAAAGGCACGGCTGAGTCACAAACAAACACTCGCTCAAACAGATTTTTAGAGAACGCCGTTCCTTTCCACCTACGCGCTGCTACTGTACCGGCGCTGGAGCGCTGTGGCATTAAATTGAAGCAGCCAGAGACCACAGCATTAGCTCCTCAACTGTTCTTACCGATACACTTTTGTGAGCACTTTGTGATGTCAGGATGGCTGAGCCCGTGTCTGTGTGGGTTGTTTCTCATCTTGTTTTTGGTGGTATCAGTGCCGCCAAAAAACATACTGTACACGGTCTGTTCTCCTGCGAAATGGAACCAGAAAAACCAATTGGATCCTCACGGTTCTAAGTCAGGCCTGTCACTATCACTGCAGTCTGCTTACTGACGGGAAACCTGCCCTGGAAACAAAACCCAGCCTGGACTCTCGAGGATCAAAACTTTGGCTCTTTGTTTGTTAGCACTTCATCTCGATCAGGGTCTGGAACCATCCCAGAATCACTGCACGTGAGGCAGGAACTCCCCCCTAAACAGACATTCACCCTGTCACTCACTGCCCATCTCACACTCACCCTGTCACTCACTGCCCATCTCACACTCACCCTGTCACTCACTGCCCATCTCACACTCACCCTGTCACTCACTGCCCATCTCACACTCACCCTGTCACTCACTGCCCATCTCACACTCACCCTGTCACTCACTGAGCATCACACACACACACCCTGTCACTCACTGAGCATCACACACTCACCCTGTCACTCACCGGGCATCTCACACTCACCCTGTCACTCACTGCGCATCTCACACTCACCCTGTCACTCACTGAGCATCACACCCTCACCCTGTCACTCACTGAGCATCACACACTCACCCTGTCACTCACTGCGCATCAAACACTCACAGGGCATCACACACTCGCCCTGTCACTCACTGAGCATCACACACTCGCCCTGTCCCATCACTGAGCATCTCACACACACCCTGTCACTCACTGCGCATCTCACACTCACCCTGTCACTCACTGCGCATCAAACACTCACCGGGCATCTCACACACACACCATGTCACTCACAGGGCATCACACACTCGCCCTGTCACTCACTGAGCATCACACACACACCCTGTCACTCACTGCGCATCTCACACTCACCCTGTCACTCACTGTGCATCACACTCTCACCGGGCATCTCACACACACACACCCTGTCACTCACTGAGCATCACACACTCGCCCTGTCACTCACTGAGCATCACACACTCGCCCTGTCACTCACTGAGCATCACACACTCGCCCTGTCACTCACTGAGCATCACACACTCGCCCTGTCACTCACTGAGCATCACACACTCGCCCTGTCACTCACTGCCCATCTCACACTCACCCTGTCACTCACTGCCCATCTCACACTCACCCTGTCACTCACTGCCCATCTCACACTCACCCTGTCACTCACTGAGCATCACACACACACACCCTGTCACTCACTGAGCATCACACACTCACCCTGTCACTCACCGGGCATCTCACACTCACCCTGTCACTCACTGCGCATCTCACACTCACCCTGTCACTCACTGAGCATCACACCCTCACCCTGTCACTCACTGAGCATCACACACTCACCCTGTCACTCACTGCGCATCAAACACTCACAGGGCATCACACACTCGCCCTGTCACTCACTGAGCATCACACACTCGCCCTGTCCCATCACTGAGCATCTCACACACACCCTGTCACTCACTGCGCATCTCACACTCACCCTGTCACTCACTGCGCATCAAACACTCACCGGGCATCTCACACACACACCATGTCACTCACAGGGCATCACACACTCGCCCTGTCACTCACTGAGCATCACACACACACCCTGTCACTCACTGCGCATCTCACACTCACCCTGTCACTCACTGTGCATCACACTCTCACCGGGCATCTCACACACACACACCCTGTCACTCACTGAGCATCACACACTCGCCCTGTCACTCACTGAGCATCACACACTCGCCCTGTCACTCACTGAGCATCACACACTCGCCCTGTCACTCACTGAGCATCACACACTCGCCCTGTCACTCACTGAGCATCACACACTCGCCCTGTCACTCACTGAGCATCTCACACTCGCCCTGTCACTCACTGCGCATCTCACACTCACCCTGTCACTCACTGCGCATCACACTCTCACCGGGCATCTCACACACACACCCTGTCACTCACTGAGCATCACACACTCGCCCTGTCACTCACTGAACATCGCACACTCACCCTGTCACTCACTGAACATCGCACACACACACCATGTCACTTACAGGGCATTACACACTCATGCTGTCACTCACAGGGCATCACACACACACACACTGTCACTCAAATATTAACACATTTGGATATTTCTCACACTCACATAGTGACTTTAACAGTTTTCCACACTCACCCTGTCACTCACACACAAGGAAACCAACACAGACACAGGAAGAACACACCACACTCCTCAGACAGTGCCCCTGGGGGTTGATTTAAGGACACCACTGCAGCGCCCTCTTGTGGCAATGTTTAAATGCTAATTCTTATCGACAATGTACAAAAATTAACATGTACCTATGTTTTTTTGATTTTCAGTTTACTACATCAATTGAAAACGGCAGCTATGCTTCACATTGTGTGTATGTTTCGATGAATCGACAAATAGAAATGCTCCACTTTACTGAAGGTTAAGAAGGTTTATCACTGTGTAAAGTTACTGTTTTGGAGGTGCATGTTTTTCTTTGCACAGTGAGATTATGCTAATCATCAGGACAGACCTGCAGCGAGAACAGCAGCAGCAGTAAATAAGCTATTCGCTGAATCATAGGGAAAGATGTTGCAGAGTAAAACGTAATGCCTGAAAAATACTAGTTGTTATTCTACTTTTTTTCTTCTTTCGTCCTCTGTTTCAGTTCATAAATTGAAATCTCTTCATAAACAGCACAGCTTTCCTCATATTAGCCACTCATCGTGTTAACTCCAGTACAGTCACTTCTCCTCTAAAGGCTTTACTAACTTCCCCATTCTTTTGAAGAAATGTTGTGTGTGCAGCTTTGTGTCTTGCCCACATCTGAGGCTTAAACTTCAAACAATCTGCATGCGATTTGTCCTCTTTTGCTTGTACTGCATTTGCCAGATGCTCTCATCCACAGCGACTGTCAGTTTTCACTCATGTTAGAGGTAGGCTAATGCTAACCCTCTATCAACTGCATCCTGTTCTCCCGAGGAACGGAACCCGAAAACACCCGGACAGATCTCGCTGTTCTTTGCTAAGTCAGGCCTATCACCGCAGTCTATTTACTGAAGGAGGAAAACTGCCTCGGATGCTATGCCTCGCCCCATAAATCTGAGGATCAGGATTTTGGCTTGTGGGAAGACAGGAGCTATTGCGGTTTGTGAGCGAGGGAGCGAGTGTGTGCGACTGTACGTGTGCAGCACCTTAATTTAACCGCTACCACTCAAAGTAAAACGTTATTTCCTGCTTTATAACCCTCCATATTCATTAAACATTAACAGGTCTGCTCGCTGGACAAACAGAGAGAGATAGAGTGAGAGATTTAATCTAGCTTTCAGGTGGCAGGACTCCAGACCATGTCCAGATGGAGTCGTTCTTGAATAGCAGCAATAACCATCACTATCTGCCGTCCCTGCAGCTGAGGTAATGTTCTAATGTGGACAGTGCAGGGGTCAGGTCTTTTAGAGCCATTCTGTTTATAAACTCGGAAAAGGCCTCCAGGAGAGGCACAGCAGTCGTAATCTGGGCTAGGCTGGGCTCACTGCCATTTACTGCAGACAAACTTGCCGTCCCGGTTGGAATTAAATCTCCTATCTTTCAAAGAGGTAACTTTACAGGAGAAGACGGCAACCGCAGTGACTTTCAAAGGAAATTAAAGTAACAGGATTGTATTCTAAGTCACGTACACAACTAATTTAGAGCCTGTATCCTGCCCTTTGTCGTCTGACTCGGTTGTTGACTTGTGTTATTAGTGAATGAATGATAATTATGTTTGTGATTGATCACACCAAGTTAATGTTCAATTCAATTTGATACAGTTCATACATTTCAATGCCATTCACTTTTTTTTTTCTCCATGTATCATCTTTACCGATGCAACAGTGGCAGGATAAACTCCCTCAGGACATGAGGAAGAGTCCTTGAGTGGAACCGACTCTCTAACACTAGAGCAAAACAAACAGCAGTATAAATAATGAATAATGGATTTATAGTGATGGTACTGTGGTCTATAACACCATGTTATGAATGTGTTAATAGCTGTGTTAATAAAGAACACCCTGAAGAAGGTGTAGAGTGAACAGTCTGAGTTCAATCAGACAGTCCATCAGTGACGTGAGGGTGAAACTGTTGGGGACAGAAATCTGAATGTTATGAGGCGTGATCTGGACAACGCAGTTTTTTTTTCCCTCCAGCATCAGGTCAGATAGGGTGGGCAGTGGTTCTGCATGCCACTGAGAGTTAGTTCTAATATTTGAATCCAGGTGAATATAAATTATAAGGATTATTAGAGTGTGAACTGCATGTGTAATGAGAATAACAGTGGTCCTAGAATTGAGCCTTGAGGGACAGCACACGGTTTGTTGTAGTGCCAGGCAAATAGCCCTTATATTTGTGTAGCCAGAGCTATGTGAAATCTGAGTTAATCAGCTTCTGGGCTATGACTGACATTTTGCAAATTGATGATTCACACTGCCATCTCTACATGTCTCTAATACTCACAAATGAATGCAAAACTCCCCAGAAGATATTGCAGTGCGAGAAGCAGTAGCTGTAATTTATTTACTAGTTTAGACTTGGCTGTTTTTCTTCTCTTTTACATGTTTCCAACTCTAGATCCAACACCACATGATGATAACTCCTGCATAGAAATCAACATTTCCATATTTGTTTTATTTCCCCAAGACTTCACTAACATATTCATTCTTTTGAAGAGTTGTAATTATTAATCCTTACCAACTTTTGAGGCTTAAACTTCAAGGCTTTCCTCAAGGCCTTGCTCTTGTGAGGAGGAAGAAGGTATTGAGTTAAACACTGGTCATCAGGGTCAGTCTTTTAAAAGATGAGAGCCTGGCAGATGGACAGAAGTGTATGTATGAAGTGATCAGCAGTTTTTCAACAAGCTTCCACCAGAGCAGTCTGACACCAAGCCTTGATCAAATTTTAACTACTGCTACAGTACTGACCCCCACAGCTGGAGCCTAATGAATTTCCTGAGTTACACAGCTTCAAATTCAAGGCAAGAGAATCAGTACCTGGGCATAAAACACTCAAACTGAACACACGAGACGCTTTCATTATGTAGCAGGTAATTAATTTTAATTGTGATCGTATATCAAACCTGACATTAGGCAATTTCTTTCTTTACTGAAGAAGTGTTTGTCAACTGATTTATTTCTTGAGTTGTCAGGGGTAGGAAAGACAATGTGTAAACAATATCTGTGGATACTCACACCCAAAAACATATTGTCGCTGTCCAATTAAAAACATCTTTCAAAAATAGTAACTTTACAGAAGAAGGAAAAACATCTTAACTTTCAGTGGAACTGAATGTAAGAGCATTTTATTCCAGGTAATTTTGGAGCATTTATATTGGTCCATTCCTCATTATTTTTTTTTTTTTAAATGATGTGCAGGACAGCCACTGTGTTCAGATGATGTAGTAAACTAAAAAATACATGTTTTTTTTTTGAACAGCAACGAAAAATTGAATATAATATTGGTCTTAGAATTGAGCCTTGTGGGACACCACACTGCTTTTTTTTATGAATGGACAGCTGTCCATGATATTTGTGTAGCCAGGTAGAATCTAAATCAGGAAATTGCCATTCCTGTGACTCCTGTGATTTTCTATAATCATCATCATCATCTTTATAATCATTATGCTAGTCCCCCAGTGGCACAATCTGGAGTCAGATCCTTGGTGATTATTCAGCCATAGAAGGCATGTAGTCAACAAGAACGAAACAGGCCTCACTCACTCTCTCTGTTGTGTCACCACATCACACAGCAACATGGCTATCTGTTAATTATCTGTTAATTGGGGAATTAGTGTTCTCCTCCAAATTTGTTGAGTGGCATTAAGGGCATCAATTTTATTGGTGTCAAGGGTGTCAATTTTATTTGTCCCTAAAACCTTAGTCATTTTTCATCCAAAGAAACATGTAGAGGATTATAATTTCACAAAATACATCTTCACATGGTGAGGGATGGTGGGGCTTTAGGCACACAGCTCCAGGGTCATTGAGGCCACCTCAGGTTATTGGGGGGTGTTGTATGTACACCCTGTGTCTGTCTGGGGTTCTTCCAGGTGTTCCGGATTTCTCCCACATTCCCAACACACACGTTGGTGTGTGAATTGGCTGTTTGACATTTGTGATGGACTGGTGCCATATCCAGTGTGTGTTCCTGGTTTGCACGCATTGATTCTGTTTCGGCTCAGGACCCACTGCGACCCTAAATAGAATGAAGTGGTCACAGAAAGTGAATGAATGAATGAAACAATTATGATTCCCAAAAAAACTAGTTTGGTATGACTTTGAAATAATGTAGTGAGTGAATATGTGGATTTAAATGCCTGCTGCTTGTTATAGTTTATTAAAGATTTTGCATTTTTTTTGTTTGGTTGGTTGTTTAGAGCTCCATTCATTGTCTTGAAGGAATAAGAGCCTCCTTCAAAGACCCTTCAGAAAAGAAGATGAATATCCCACTGAACAATGTTATGTGATGCTGTATTTTCTGCTTAATTTTTGTTCTTGCCTTCCCACATTAACACACACACACACACACACACACAATGCAGTGCTTAACTGAACTCAGAAATCCATCCAAACTCCATGGGGGACCGAGCAGCCCACCACATCCACAAAATGCTGTTTTTAATTGCGTTTGTCACTAATGTTCACAGCATCTTTCAGTGTCACAGAGGATTCAGGCTAAAAAATCGTTTTAAAAAGCACGTATGGTGAGATTGCACCCAAAAATATAAAATAAAATAACGTTTCTGCCAGCATCTCATGGACCACAATCCAATTAAGTGTGTTGCACAAGCTCTCAAAGAACAACAAAAGGGTGCTACAGTGTAATGTAATCAAGAGTGAGGCTCAGCCTTTTATAATTATATTTAGCGCTTTCTCACAGCTGAGATGCAACAGAGCCTATAGCATCTGACAAGGTCTCTATTGGCCAGTTCTTTTAGTCCAAGAAACTGATCCATCTAGCTATTCCAAATCAATCCCCCCCACACACTCCTAATAATCACTTACAAGATTAAAGATTATCAAGGTTCTTTAGTTACTCATATTATTCACATGATTCGGCCAAGCTGGAAAAGACACACAAGCTTCCTCAGACACTAGAAGCTACACATTGTTGAAAAATTTCCCACAAGTCAATGGAGAGTCTGATGCCTTCATAAAGCTGGCCGAACTGTTAGGATACTTCCAGCTGCGTTCTGATTGGCTCTCTGTACATTTGTGTATTGTTTGGTACTTGCTCTGGGACAGGTCCTTCTACACGTCATGCCAAAACAGACTTATGATTGGTCATTTTGTGTGCTATTCAGCTTTCTTTTCCTGCAGTAGTAGGTTCCACCGAGAGAGAGTGAGGCCGAATGAGCTCTCTAGCCTTGGTGACTGAGACATCACCACAATTGATCTGCTGTTCTTCGGAAGATAAGCTTACATTGCTGGGCCAATTGGGAGACCGTGCCACATTTTGTAAAACCGTGTCATTGGGCAGCTCAGCACACTTGGAGGAGAACACTAACTGCCTGAATCTATTACCTCAGCTAACAGACACCTGTACAGTTAGACAATTCACCAGTGCTGTTTTTGCTAGAGGTTAGAAGAGGTATCAAGGCAGCTCAGGGTCAAGTTGCAGACATCAAACACAGTCCTTTTCTTTCATCCATAGGCAGCGCAGCAGGGAGACATTTCACCACAGGTTTTGGATGAACATTTCATTTGCCTTTCCATTAATGGTCTTGCAGAAACTTTACTGATCAAATATAACTTACGCAGGTGTTTAGAGTACTCAGTGACAGCATAAACAATGACAACAACAGCGGGCTGAGAATAGAGCCTTGTGGCACACCACTTTTTAATTGTTGTACAGTTATTAGTCTGGTAAACGTTAAACAAAGAATATGGTGTTCATATACATCATAGTTTACCAACTGGCATTGGACAAAGTGTATGCCTTAATGATTACTTGTTTTAGCAAGTTGTTTGCCACCCCAGAAGCAGGACGCCAGAGACAGGAGTTGGGTTGCAAGAACCATTATTTATTCAACAACTTCGCCACAAACAGACTACAGACTGTTAAGCTTTCCACATTTTTCCATGTCTCTAACAAATAATAACAGCCATAAGGCTGCATTGCCTAGCTAGCATTGACAAGCAATCAGGTGAGCCAAAGCCCAGCGAGGGCATTCTGGTATGGACAGCCCCACTTTGTATGCTGCTCCCACCTCTAGATATTTTTATTTTAAAATAACATTTTCAAAATGATTTTGATGCTTCACTGACCTGTAATATTGAGAATAGTGCCTTTTGGCTACTCTGTGCTCCACACTGCATAAACTGCACTATGTATTTTTTCCCCGGTATTTACCTACCAATGTTAAAACTGTATTCCCCCTGCAGCAAGCCACTGTCCTGCGCCAAACCTTTGAAGTGCAATGATGTGTTTGAGTGAGAAGTCAATTTTAATATTGAGTTCTGAGTTCCCTCCACCATCCAGACGTTTCCAGATGCTGTTTCTCAGCAGTGGCTGGGCCAGAGTCTTTTTACGGACCGAGTCATGTTTTTGTTACCCATTTACTGATTCAGGGCTGTGTACAAACAGCGGATGTTTTTCTAGAGTGTGAACAGAACAGGGATCTAGCAAATGATGAGGGAAAAATCTTCTTAATTTTATTTATATTAATAAAGTTTATTGGAATTAAATCATGAATATCACCTTTAAATGAAATGTCACCTTAAATATCACCTTTTATCAGTGAGGAAATGTAAATCTCCAAAGTCTTGATGGACATTTCTTGGACAGTGTGCCTGTGTGAAGGATGTAATTACAGCTCAAATTCTTTTTAGTAGGCTGCTTAATTGCGGCCGTGGAGTGATTTGTGCATCAGGATTGGCTTCTTTAGCCAAGGCCAAGGCCTTACTCATGGCAGCTAGAATCCTGATCAGGAGGAAGGATGTATTCGATCAGCCAAAGAGCCATCTCACACACACACACACTGCTCTGATTACCCTCCCTCCTTGAGTCCGCCTGATTTGGACTGGGTGATACACACTCCTTATCTCCCAGCCAGTCCTTCAAAGCTACTAAAAGGTGTTTAACACGGAGCACACGCGTCGGAAGCTGTTTAAACAGCTCTGAAATTAACACATACACGTCCAAACACTTCGCCCACCCTAATCCTGTGATATATAGCCAGTCCTCTCCTCCTGCGTTTTACAAAATTTTAACAGCCCTCACCTCCCAGATGGCTTTTAAAGTGCACTTCAGGTGTTTATTCCAGCATCAGGCAGCATCTGATTCAGCTCCTACTCCCACCAACCAATAGTCCTGTAGCCGTAGTCCTGGGTTTAGTAGAAATGGTCAGGTCACAGAAGCTAGACAAGGGGGAGAGGGCCTATCATTAACAGCCATTTCACAACAATTGACACAAATTTCCCCTCATCTCAAATGGCTTCTTTAGGTTTGCACTGGAGCTATGAGGCTAATGTCACTAAAACTAAACAGCGCTTTTAAATTAGCAGTCTGTCTACTGAGGACATCAAACATCCCATACTCTGGGATGTGTCTGGTTGTTCAGTTATCTGATAGTTTTTTTTTCTTAAGTGGGTTCTAACATATGATCCCTATCTTAGCTGGTCTTGCAGTGCCACAGAAGGCAAACTTTCCAGATGTCTCACATCAGACATGGTTCCCTATGCTAGCTAGCACCATAGTGAGGGAGGGGGGTTGGGGCTAAGCAGTAGCTAAGTAGGACTGATGGTGGTGGTGAGGTGAACAATGAAGTCTGGTTATCAAAATTTCATTTGTAGATTTTGTATTAACCTGGTTGGATATTCTACATAACAATTTACAATAAGAAGTGTAGTTTCATTTTATTTAAATACTCAACCATTACTGCCACGGCAGCTCAGATGACTGTAATGTAGAAGGTTGGCACAGATCTTGCTAAACTTCTGCGATAAACTACTAGGCTAATACATGAGATAAAATATTTATTTTTAAAAAAAAAAATGTTATATTTCATGGGATCCAAAAGTTCACCATAAGCAGGGGAACTGGTGACAAGCAGAAATGGCTTGTTTAGGTTCAGAAAATAAAAATTCTTCCTCTTTGAAAAGAAAGGCAATGTAACCCTGTGGTAAGCTATGTAGCTAATACCATGTTGTAATCAGTGAAAGCATATATAATGATAATTTAAAGGTACCAAGCACAGAGCTTTGTAGAACACCACTTTTGACAATTTCTTCTGAAAACTTTTACGCATGCAACTTTGGTTTTGAATCAAGAGAATGCCATTCCTGTGACTGCCCCCTTTTCCCAAACCCAGTCAGTGAGCTGAGACATGTTCTGTTTTTTTAAATTCGCATCTGTAGCTGTAATGGAAGCTCAAAGTTTATCAGCTGTCCAAACTGCAGGCCTAACTCATCATTTACTTGCCTCCAACTTTGTCCAGTCGTACAGTAATCTCTAATGGAGTTGTTTATGTGGTTTCTGACCCTTTAGAGAGACACTTATCTATAAAATATGGACAAAACTCAAGCTACTACTGCTGCTGCTGTTTTATGGACTCTCTCATTAAGTTCCAGGTCTTGCCTCCCAGATGATTTTAAAGTGCCATTGCAGTGATTGCTTTTCCCAAACGCAGTCAGTCAGCCAAGACATGTTTGATGTCGAAAGTGTGCTTCTTTTTTGTGTGTTTTTTTTTTAGTTCTGCTCTGAAGCTGCCGGTCTCATATGGCTAACAAATAATGGAATCTTAATCCCATGTTGCAGATAACTGTGCTCAGAGAAAGCACATACAACGGGAACAACAATGGGCCTAGAACAGAGCCTTGAGGAACACCACGTTTGCCCTTCTCTTTTTGACATGCTTAAGCCAAGACATCTTTGATGCCTGATGTTTGTCTTCAGCTGTAATGGAGGCTGATGTGTTACCCTCTAGCGTGGTGCAGTCTTTTGAACAGATTTGCTTATGTGGTTTCTGACTCTGACACTCTGTTGTCTATAAAACTGGATGGAATTCAAGCTTTCTGCAGCTGATGTTTTAAGGAGTCTCTCATTATTTTCCGGGTCTCACCTCTCTGATGGCTTTGAAAATGCACTCCACACATTTTTCCACACATCAGACCGCATCTGATTCAGCGCCTCCTCTGACCAACTGCCCTTTTTAATCTTCTTTAAGGAGAAGCTGCCATAACAATAGTCCAGGGTCTAATAGAAACGTTAAGGGTGCCCAGGCTTGAAGAGGGGTGACAGGGCCATTGGTACTCATGTCATGGTCTCGTGCTTTAAACCAATTTCTTGGCCTCCGAAGCCTTAAGGCGGTGGGAGTAATTTGAGAGCAGGCAGGAGAAGGGGTGGAGGGGAGGGGAAGAAAAAAAATCCCGAATCAAAGTGTTTATCCTGCTTTTACAATTAGATCCCACTGGCAACGGACAGGATTAATCGAATGGCCAGATGTCGCTTTGTGTGGACAGCACTTGAAGGATGTGTGGTGCATACAGCTGTGTGTGTGTGTGGGTGTGTGTTAAAGGCTGGATTGAGTCTAGAGGGAGAGATCTGTGGTCAGCTTGTTTTTGATTGATCTCTTTGCTGCCCCTTCACGTTCCAATAAGGGACAAGAGCAGATTAGATTCAGTGTAATAGCGCAGTGGGACTGTTTCAATCAAACACACATCATTTCACAAACAGAGTGTGTGTGTTTTATTTGTGTGTGTGTTACTGAATCTAAAGAGTGTGCAAAGGTTTTGGTACCCAAAAACAGTCTGTGTTCTCCTCCAAGCGTGTTGAGCTGTCCAGTGGCACATGTCCAGTGGCATGGCTTAAAGGAAGCATGTGCTGCCCTCACTCACTCCGGCTGGTGTTGTTGTATGAGATTGTGGGGAGTACTAGATAGTGGGTGAAGGTGGTGACACCTGATAACTGGGAAGAAAACAGAATAAACCACACTTAGTGGTTCATTAAGATCACACAGTTATATACATTTACACATAGAGCATTTGGCAGACATTATTAAACAGAGTGAGGTGACATTTTTGATCTAAGGCTTTTACCCCTGTAGCGTGAGTTCAGTCTGATCTTTGTTTGTTTTGTACAAGCCTCAAAAGGTTAGACATAGCAGCATTTTGTGCTTGTTTAAGATGCCTCAGCCTAACCCTAACTGTAATCCTGAATCTAACTCCAGCCACAACACATCATGACCGATCATAACCAGTCACAACACATCATGACCAATCATAACCAGTCACAACACATCATGACCAATCATAACCAGTCACAACACATCATGACCGATCATAACCAGTCACAACACATTATAACATATCATAACCAGCCACAACACATCATGACCAATCATAACCAGCCACAACACATCATGACCAATCATAACCAGTCACAACACATCATGACCAATCATAACCAGTCACAACACATCATGATCGATCATAACCAGTCACAACACATTATAACATATCATAACCAGCCACAACACATCATGACCGATCATAACCAGCCACAACACATCATGACCGATCATAACCAGTCACAACACATCATGACCGATCATAACCAGTCATAACACATCATGACCGATCATAACCAGTCACAACACACCATGACCAATCATAACCAGTCACAACACACCATGACCAATCATAACCAGTCACAACACACCATGACAAATCATAACCTGTCACAACACATTATAACATATCATAACCAGCCACAACACATCATGACCGATCATAACCAGCCACAACACATCATGACCGATCATAACCAGTCACAACACATCATGACCGATCATAACCAGTCATAACACATCATGACCAATCATAACCAGTCACAACACACCATGACAAATCATAACCAGTCACAACACACCATGACCAATCACAACCTGTCACAACACACCATGACCAATCATAACCAGTCACAACACATCATGACCAATCATAACCAGTCACAACACATCATGACCGATCATAACCAGTCACAACACATCATGACCAATCATAACCAGTCACAACACATTATAACATATCATAACCAGCCACAACACATCATGACCAATCATAACCAGCCATAAAACATCATGACCGATCATAACCAGCCACAACACATCATGACCGATCATAACCAGCCACAACACATCATGACCGATCATAACCAGTCACAACACATCATGACCAATCATAACCAGTCACAATACATCATGACCAGCCTCAGCACACCATGACCAATCATAACCAGCCACAACACACCATGACCAATCATAACCAGCCACAACACATCATGACCAATCATAACCAGTCACAACACATCATGACCAATCATAACCAGTCACAACACACCATGACCAATCATAACCAGTCACAACACACCATGACCAATCATAACCAGTCACAACACACCATGACAAATCAT
Source organism: Hoplias malabaricus (assembly GCF_029633855.1). Lineage (NCBI taxonomy): Eukaryota > Metazoa > Chordata > Actinopteri > Characiformes > Erythrinidae > Hoplias > Hoplias malabaricus. The sequence goes on along the minus strand of NC_089803.1, from coordinate 16,655,328 downwards.
AACCAGTCACAACACACCATGACCAATCACAACCTGTCACAACACACCATGACCAATCATAACCAGCCATAAAACATCATGACCGATCATAACCAGCCACAACACATCATGACCGATCATAACCAGTCACAACACATCATGACCAATCATAACCAGTCACAATACATCATGACCAGCCTCAGCACACCATGACCAATCATAACCAGCCACAACACACCATGACCAATCATAACCAGCCACAACACATCATGACCAATCATAACCAGTCACAACACATCATAACCAGCCACAACACATCATGACCGATCATAACCAGTCACAACACATCATGACCAATCATAACCAGTCACAACACATCATGACCAATCATAACCAGTCACATCACATCATAACCAGCCACAACACATCATTACCAGCCACAACACATCATGACCAATCATAACCAGTCACAACACATCATAACAAGCCACAACACATCATGACCGATCATAACCAGTCACAACACATCATGACCAATCATAACCAGTCACAACACATCATGACCAATCATAACCAGTCACAATACATCATGACCAGCCACAGCACACCATGACCAATCATAACCAGCCACAACACACCATGACCAATCATAACCAGCCCCAACACACCATGACCAATCATAACCAGCCACAACACATCATGACCAATCATAACCAGTCACAACACATCATTACCAGCCACAACACATCATGACCAATCATAACCAGTCACAACACATCATAACCAGCCACAACACATCTTGACCGATCATAACCAGTCACAACACACCATGACCAATCATAACCAGTCACAACACACCATGACAAATCATAACCTGTCACAACACACCATGACCAATCACAACCTGTCACAACACACCATGACCAATCATAACCAGTCACAACACATCATAACCAATCATAACCAGTCACAACACATCATGACCAATCATAACCAGTAACAACACATCATGACCGATCATAACCAGTCACAACACATTATAACATATCATAACCAGCCACAACACATCATAACCAATCATAACCAGCCATAAAACATCATGACCGATCATAACCAGCCACAACACATCATGACCGATCCTAACCAGCCACAACACATCATGACCGATCATAACCAGTCACAACACATCATGACCAATCATAACCAGTCACAATACATCATGACCAGCCACAGCACACCATGACCAATCATAACCAGCCACAACACACCATGACCAATCATAACCAGCCACAACACATCATGACCAATCATAACCAGTCACAACACATCATTACCAGCCACAACACATCATGACCAATCATAACCAGTCACAACACATCATAACCAGCCACAACACATCATGACCGATCATAACCAGTCACAACACATCATGACCAATCATAACCAGTCACAACACATCATGACCAATCATAACCAGTCACATCACATCATAACCAGCCACAACACATCATTACCAGCCACAACACATCATGACCAATCATAACCAGTCACAACACATCATAACCAGCCACAACACATCATGACCGATCATAACCAGTCACAACACATCATGACCAATCATAACCAGTCACAACACATCATAACCAGCCACAACACATCTTGACCGATCATAACCAGTCACAACACATCATAACCAGCCACAACACATCATGACCAGCCACAACACATCATGACCGATCATAACCAGCCACAACACATCATGACCGATCATAACCAGCCACAACACATCATGACCAATCATAACCAGCCACATCACATCATAACCAGCCACATCACATCATGACCAATCATAACCAGCCACATCACATCATAACCAGCCGCATCACATCATGACTGATCATAACCAGTCACAACACATCATAACCAGCCACAACACATCTTGACCAATCATAACCAGTCACAACACATCATAACCAGCCACAACACATCATGACCAATCATAACCAGTCACAACACATCATAACCAGCCACAACACATCATGACCGATCATAACCAGTCACAACACATCATGACCGATCATAAACAGCCACATCACATCATGACCGATCATAACCAGCCACATCACATCATGACTGATCATAACCAGCTACATCACATCATGACTGATCATAACCAGCCACAACACATCATGACCGATCATAACCAGTCACAACACATCATGACCAATCATAACCAGTCACAATACATCATGACCAGCCACAGCACACCATGACCAATCATAACCAGCCACAACACACCATGACCAATCATAACCAGCCACAACACATCATGACCAATCATAACCAGTCACAACACATCATTACCAGCCACAACACATCATGACCAATCATAACCAGTCACAACACATCATAACCAGCCACAACACATCATGACCGATCATAACCAGTCACAACACATCATGACCAATAATAACCAGTCACAACACATCATGACCAATCATAACCAGTCACAATACATCATGACCAGCCACAGCACACCATGCCCAATCATAACCAGCCACAACACACCATGACCAATCATAACCAGCCCCAACACACCATGACCAATCATAACCAGCCACAACACATCATGACCAATCATAACCAGTCACAACACATCATTACCAGCCACAACACATCATGACCAATCATAACCAGTCACAACACATCATAACCAGCCACAACACATCATGACCGATCATAACCAGTCACAACACATCATGACCAATCATAACCAGTCACAACACATCATGACCAATCATAACCAGTCACATCACATCATAACCAGCCACAACACATCATGACCGATCATAACCAGTCACAACACATCATAACCAGCCACAACACATCATGACCGATCATAACCAGTCACAACACATCATAACCAGCCACAACACATCATGACCGATCATAACCAGCCACAACACATCATGACCGATCATAACCAGCCACAACACATCATGACCAATCATAACCAGCCACATCACATCATGACCAATCATAACCAGCCACATCACATCATGACCAATCATAACCAGCCACATCACATCATGACCGATCATAACCAGCCACATCACATCATGACCGATCATAACCAGTCACAACACATCATGACCAATCATAACCAGCCACAACACATCATGACCGATCATAACCAGCCACAACACATCATGACCAATCATAACCAGCCACATCACATCATAACCAGCCACATCACATCATGACTGATCATAACCAGCCACATCACATCATGACTGATCATAACCAGCCACATCACATCATGACTGATCATAACCAGCCACATCACATCATGACCGATCATAACCAGTCACAACACATCATGACCGATCATAACCAGCCACATCACATCATGACCGATCATAACCAGCCACATCGCATCATGACCGATCATAAACAGCCACATCACATCATGACCGATCATGACCAGCCACATCACATCATGACTGATCATAACCAGCTACATCACATCATGACTGATCATAACCAGCCACAACATATCATGACCGATCGTAACCAGCCACAACACATCATGACCGATCATAACCAGCCACAACACATCATGACCGATCATAACCAGCCACAACACATCATGACCGATCATAACCAGCCACAACACATGACCGATCATAACCAGCCACAACACACCATGACCGATCATAACCAGCCACAACACATGACCGATAATAACCAGCAACAGCACATCATGACCGATCATAACCAGCCACAGAACATCATGACCGATCATAACCAGCCACATCACATCATGACCGATCATAACCAGCCACATCACATCATGACCGATCATAACCAGCCACAACACATGACCGATCATAACCAGCAACAGCACATCATGACCGATCATAACCAGCCACATCACATCATGACCGATCATAACCAGCCACATCACATCATGACCGATCATAACCAGCCACAACACATGACCGATCATAACCAGCAACAGCACATAATGACTGATCATAACCAGCCACAGCACATCATGACCGATCATAACCAGCCACATCACATCATGACTGATCATAACCAGCCACATCACATCATGACCGATCATAACCAGCCACAACACATCATAACCAGCCACATCACATCATGACCAATCATGACCAACCACAACTCATCATTACAAATCATAACAAGCCAGAACCTGTAATAACCAATCAGAGTCATTCCTAACTTATGAAGCTATATCAGTGTCAGGTGTATGTCGTTGAGTGTAAGAGTGCCAGTACTGTTTTAGTGGTGTGGTCCTTTTTGGTGGTTTTCCTGCCCAGGTGGGGAATCAAACCCTAGTCTACTGTTGTGAGGTGTGTGGTGTTACCCACAGCTCCCCCCTCAGACTCCAGCATGTGTCTGAACCTTGAGGTCAGCAGTATTTCTATTCTCTCTGAAGTGTGCACTGAGGAGTCACCGAGCGTTCTCCTGAAGAATGACCGTGTTCAAAACGCCCTGCTCTTGTTCCCTGTTCAGAACTGCACTCGGGCACCATCAGTGTGAGGTCATTCAGTCCAGACTGCTCAGGGTGGACAGAACCGGTCATGCTCCTGAGGATCTGGATCAGGATATTTATTTGTCTGCAACAAGAAGATCACATTTAACACAGAGCTCCACAACAACTTACTCTCAGTTCTTCAGAGATCCTCCTCCATCTCTCCTCCACTCACCTCTACCTCTCCTCCACCTCTCCACACTCCTCCACCAGCCACAACACATCATGACACATCAGCACATCGTCCTCACACTCCTCCGCTCACTTCTCTACCTCTCCTCCAGCTCTCCACACTCCACCACTCACACCTCTACCTTTCCTCCCCGTCCCCACTCCTCCACTCACCTCTCTACCTCTCCTCCACTGACCTCTCACATTCCTCCACTCCTCCACCTCTTCACACTCCTCCACTCACTTCTCTACCTCTCCTCCAGCTCTCCACACTCCACCACTCACCTCTCTACCTCTCCTCTCCCTGTCCCCACTCCTCCACTCACCTCTCTACCTCTCCTCCACTGACCTCTCACATTCCTCCACTCCTCCACCTCTTCACACTCCTCCACTCACTTCTCTACCTCTCCTCCAGCTCTCCACACTCCACCACTCACCTCTCTACCTCTCCTCTCCCTGTCCCCACTCCTCCACTCACCTCTCTACCTCTCCTCCACTGACCTCTCACATTCCTCCACTCCTCCACCTCTTCACACTCCTCTGCTCACTTCTCTACCTCTCCTCCAGCTCTCCACACTCCACCACTCACCTCTCTACCTCTCCTCCCCCTGTCCTCACTCTACCTCTCCTCCTCCTGTCCCCACTCCTCCACTCACCTCTCTACCTCTCCTCCACTGACCTCTCACATTCCTCCACTCCTCCACCTCTTCACACTCCACCACTCACCTCTCTACCTCTCCTCCCCCTGTCCTCACTCTACCTTTCCTCCTCCTGTCCCCACTCCTCCACTCACCTCTCTACCTCTCCTCCACTGACCTCTCACATTCCTCCACTCCTCCACCTCTCCACACTCCTCCACTCACTTCTCTACCTCTCCTCCAGCTCTCCACACTCCACCACTCACCTCTCTACCTCTCCTCCCCCTGTCCTCACTCTACCTCTCCTCCTCCTGTCCTCACTCTACCTCTTCTCCCCCTGTCCCCACTCCTCCACTCACCTCTCTACCTCTCCTCCACTGACCTCTCACATTCCTCCACTCCTCCACCTCTTCACACTCCTCCACTCACTTCTCTACCTCTCCTCCAGCTCTCCACACTCCTCCACTCACCTCTCTACCTCTCCTCCCCCTGTCCTCACTCTACCTCTCCTCCTCCTGTCCCCACTCCTCCACTCACCTCTCTACCTCTCCTCCACTGACCTCTCACATTCCTCCACTCCTCCACCTCTTCACACTCCTCCACTCACTTCTCTACCTCTCCTCCAGCTCTCCACACTCCACCACTCACCTCTCTACCTCTCCTCCCCCTGTCCTCACTCTACCTCTCCTCCTCCTGTCTTCACTCTACCTCTTCTCCCCCTGTCCCCACTCCTCCACTCACCTCTCTACCTCTCCTCCACTGACCTTTCACATTCCTCCTCTCCTCCACCTCTCCACACTCCTCCACTCACCTCTCACATTCCTCCACTCCTCCAACTCTCCACACTCCTCTACCCCTCCTCCACCTTTCCTCTGCTCACCTCTCATATTCCTTCACTCCTCCACCTTTCAACTCTCTATGTTTCTGAAGTTAATCCCAAACCTGCCCAGTGCTATAGAGGTCTGGACTCTTCGCTGAGGTTCTCTCTCTCTCTCTCTCTCTCTCTCTCTCATTCTCTCTCTCACTCTCCCACAGATCAAGAGCCCCTAAAGGCTCCCTCTCACTTCATATCTGAACACATCCAGAGACCACTGTGAGAAGAACAGCTCAGCACCTTCAGAACCACGCAGGCCCCCAGACCACCCGGGTGTTCTCAAATTCGTAGGTCTGCTCTGGCCTCTGAGTTTTGCTCAGTGCTGTAAGTGTGTGTGAGTGTGTTTCTATGTTTGTCCCCACTGGCTGTGTCCTGGGGGCTCCAGGCTGGAATCATTTGCTCTGTCAGTGGGCCACTCTGGGTAAATGACACACAGTCCAAACTGAAGACTCCACAGCCAGTTCCCGCATGCCAATTAGACCCCCCCCCATACACACACACACACACACATACATTCTCTCTCTCTCTCTCTCTCCCAGATGGCAGCTGTATCAACAATTTACAGCCTGTGCTTTGAAGGTGTATGCACTCCTCCATTAATAATACAATGGGACTCCATCATTAAGTAGCTGCTTAATTCTTCTGCGTGAGCTTCAGGCTCTGAGCGTCGTGATGCGAGTGCGGAGGGATATTAAACATGCAGCAAGACCCCGGAGCACCAGCCTAATAACACATCGATAAACATACTGCTCATTAGCATATTCATATTCAGGAAAACTCCTCCCCTCTGTCTCCTTTTTCGTCATCATTACCCTGGAGAACCTCCCTCCACCTCTCTCCACATCCCTCTATCTCCCTCCACCTCTCTCCACATCCCTCTACATCCCTCTATCTCCCTCCACCTCTCTCCACATCCCTCTATCTCCCTCCACCTCTCTCCACATCCCTCTATCTCCCTCCACCTCTCTCCACATCCCTCTATCTCCCTCCACCTCTCTCCACATCCCTCTACATCCCTCTATCTCACTCCACCTCTCTCCACATCCTTCTATCTCCCTCCACCTCTCTCCACATCCCTCTACATCCCTCTATCTCCCTCCACCTCTCTCCACATCCTTCTATCTCCCTCCACCTCTCTCCACATCCCTCTACATCCCTCTATCTCCCTCCATCTCTCTCCACATCCCTCTATCTCCCTCCACCTCTCTCCACATCCCTCTACATCCCTCTATCTCCCTCCACCTCTCTCCACATCCCTTCACATCCTTCTACCTCCCTCCACCTCTCTCCACATCCCTCTACATCCCTTTATCTCTCTCCACCTCTCTCCACATCCCTTCACATCCCTCTATCTCCCTCCACATCCCTCTATCTCCCTCCACCTCTCTCCACATCCCTCTACATCCCTCTATCTCTCTCCACCTCTCTCCACATCCCTCTACATCCCTCTATCTCCCTCCACCTCTCTCCACATCCCTTCACATCCTTCTATCTCCCTCCACCTCTCTCCACATCCCTCTACATCCCTCTATCTCCCTCCACCTCTCTCCACATCCCTCTATCTCTCTCCACCTCTCTCCACATCCCTCTACAACCCTCTATCTCCCTCCACCTCTCTCCACATCCCTCTATCTCCCTCCACCTCTATCCACATCCCTCTATCTCCCTCCATCTCTCTCCACATCCCTCTACAACCCTCTATCTCCCTCCACCTCTCTCCACATCCCTCTATCTCCCTCCACCTCTATCCACATCCCTCTATCTCCCTCCACCTCTCTCCACATCCCTCTACATCCCTCTATCTCCCTCCACCTCTCTCCACATCCCTTCACATCCTTCTACCTCCCTCCACCTCTCTCCACCTCTCTCCACATCCCTCTACATCCCTCTATCTCCCTCCACCTCTCTCCACATCCCTCTACATCCATCTATCTCCCTCCACCTCTCTCCACATCCCTCTACATCCATCTATCTCCCTCCACCTCTCTCCACATCCCTCTATCTCCCTCCACCTCTCTCCACATCCCTCTACATCCCTCTATCTCTCTCCACCTCTCTCCACATCCCTCTACATCCCTCTATCTCCCTCCATCTCTCTCCACATCCCTCTACAACCCTCTATCTCCCTCCACCTCTCTCCACATCCCTCTATCTCCCTCCACCTCTATCCACATCCCTCTATCTCCCTCCACCTCTCTCCACATCCCTCTACATCCCTCTATCTCCCTCCACCTCTCTCCACATCCCTTCACATCCTTCTACCTCCCTCCACCTCTCTCCACATCCCTCTACATCCCTTTATCTCTCTCCACCTCTCTCCACATCCCTCTACATCCCTCTATCTCTCTCCACCTCTCTCCACATCCCTCTACATCCATCTATCTCCCTCCACCTCTCTCCACATCCCTCTATCTCCCTCCACCTCTCTCCACATCCCTCTACATCCCTCTATCTCTCTCCACCTCTCTCCACATCCCTCTACATCCCTCTATCTCCCTACACCTCTCTCCACATCCCTCTACATCCCTCTATCTCCCTACACCTCTCTCCACATCCCTCTACATCCCTCTATCTCCCTTCACATCTCTCCACATCCCTCTACATCCCTCTACATCCCTCTATCTCCCTTCACCTCTCTCCACATCCCTCTATCTCCCTCCACCTCTCTCCACATCCCTTCACATCCTTCTACCTCCCTCCACCTCTCTCCACACCCCTCTATCTCCCTCAATCTCTCTCCACATCCCTCTACATCCATCTATCTCCCTCCACCTCTCTCCACATCCCTCTATCTCCCTCCACCTCTCTCCACATCCCTCTACATCCCTCTATCTCCCTCCACCTCTCTCCACATCCCTCTACATCCCTCTATCTCCATCCACCTCTCTCCACATCTCTCTACATTCCTCTATCTCCCTCCACCTCTCTCCACATCCCTCCACATCCTTCTACCTCCCTCCACCTCTCTCCACATCCCTCTACATCCCTCTATCTCCATCCACCTCCCTCCAACTCTCTCCACCTCCCCCCACCTTCCTCCAGCTCCCTCCAGCTCTCTCCACCTCCCTCAAACTCCCTCCAACCCTCTCCATCTCCCTCCACCTCTTTCCACTAGTCTCCACCTTCAGTGGATGCACACTTCTGCTAAAGATACTGTTGTGTGTGCTGTAGTCATTATTTCCCAGAAGTGACCCCGCTGGACGTGGGCTTAAGCTCCTCCTTCCCAGACAGGAAGTGGGTGTCCAGAAGGCAGAGGTCAGACTCATTTGAAGGACATATCTGTGGGGTCATATAGCAGAGCAAGTGCTTTCTTGATAAAACAGTTGTTTATAGGTGCCCATGGTGCTTCTGCCGACCACCTATACACCATCTATGGCCCACCTAATGATCCTGGAAGGTCTGCCTCTATCTCCGGCCATTAGGATCTCAGTTTAAACTGCGATAGTGAAAACAACAAACTGCATGACCTAAAGGTGACCGGTAACCTCTGAGTCAGAACACACAGCCGTTCTGATCAAAAGGATGTAGGGATCAAATGAACAGTACAGGGAATAGCATTAAACACCCCATAAACAGCCCCCACAGCAAGTCCTGACCATGCAAAAGGCGAAGCTATGCAAATATAGCTGCTTCTGTCCTAGAGGCATTGGTCAAAGCTCCAGAGAACACAGTTCCAAAGCTCTCCTGCCCAATGTGGGGGTCTTTATACTCCTCCAGCCCACACTTGGCCTTGAGCATGGAAACCTTAATTATGAGCCACACAGCTAAAGAAATGATGAGTCCCCACAGAAAACCTTCAGAGGGTTTAATAGAGGACAAAGTCACGCTCCTGTTTACTGGCTGTTGTCCTGCCCTCAGGGCAGCTCCACCTTCTACAGTCTCACCTCAGGGTACTTTTTTACTGCGTCAGAGTTTGGAGCTTCAGAGGTAAACAGGGAATGCTCTGTGTTGCAGGTTGTGAAGGGTCTGCGTGGAAGCGGCTGCAGTGTGGAACAGTTGGAGATAAACGGGCTCCAGGGCCGTGTGAGGAATATTAATAGAAGGAAACTTGATCTGAGCACGTCCACCGCTGTCCATACTCAACACTGTGGGTCTGAAAGGATGTGGAGCTCTGTGTTTTGTATGTGTGTATGTATATTGTGATTGTGTACATATCTGTGTGTGTGTGTGTTTGTTTGTTTCTGTGTGTATTGTATATTTTATTTGTATTTTGCTTGTGTGTAGTGTGTTTGTGTGTGCAGTTTATATATTGTGTGTTTGTATTGTGTGTGTGTGTGTTTGTATTGTGTGTGTGTGTGCATCTGTGTGTTTGTAGTGTGTGTGTGTGTGTGTGTGCAAATATAATTGTGTGTGTGCATATATGTTTGTGTGTGTGTGTGCATATGCGTGTGCAAATATGTTTGTGTGTGTGTGCGCGCATATATATTTGTGTGTGTGCATATATGTTTGTGTGTGTGTGTGTGTGTTTTTGTATTGTTTGTGTGTGTTTGAATTGTCTGTGTACATCTGTGTGTTTGTAGTGTGTGTGTGTAAATATATTTGTTTGTGTGTGTGGGCTTATGTTTGTGTGTGTGTATGTGTTTTTATTGTTTGTGTTTGTATTGTCTGTGTGTTCGTGTGTGTGTGTGTGTGTGTGTGTGTGTGTGTGTGTGTGTGTGTGTGTGTGAGTGTGTCAGGCTCCTTGTTCATCTGCTGCTGCCTGACTCTGTACGACTCTGTGACTCCCCCCCTGTTGCTGTGAGACTGTGTGGCTCTAAATGATCAGCCTCTCCACTGCTCCTCGCTGGGTCCTTTATTAAAACGAGTGGAGGTGTCCAATCCCACTTTCAGGGGGGAGTTCTGTGGGTGGGGTTTTGTGGGTGTGTTTTTTTTTTAAACTTGTATGTATTTCAATTTTTAATGAGTCGAGAGCCTGGAGGGAAGAAATGAATTAACACAACGAGGAGCAAGTGCCCTTCAGAGGACTGTGTCTGTGGGATGGAGAGAGAGGGAGGGACACAGAGGGAGAGAGTAGATGAGAGTGAGAATGCATGTACCGGGGCTAATACAGTTTTTATTTGGCCTGACAGTAAAGATGATTTAGGCTGATGTGGGGACGCTGTAGTTCTGTCGTCCTCCATATTGCCTCCGTCTCCGGGGCAGAGTGGACGTGGGTCTAAGCCCCGCCCCTTCAGCGCAGGGACAGGTTGGTGCTGGTAAAAGCTGGGACAGAGTGTGTCGGGCTCATCAATGTTGCACGACGGCTCGGCGCTGGGCTGAGTGGCTTCATTAAAAGTGATGTTGAGTAATTTGGCGGCAGCGATGGCGCTGTGATCACGACCGGCTTCGTGGTGGAGAGACTGGAGGACTGATACTGAGAGAGAGAGAGAGAGAGAGAGAGAGAGAGAGAGAGAGAGAGAGAGAGAGAGAAATGCCCAAACAGCAGAATTCCACTCAGAGCAGGCTGCTATAATGGCAGATACAGTGTGTATGATCTCCATGGAAAAGCCAAAAGGAATGCTTCTGAAGCAGCTGCACATAAGTGTGGTATAAGCTTTTCTATAACAGCCGTTACTGTACTTATGAAGACCGTAGGTGTCAGTCGATGATGCTCACGCGTCTACAGCCTTGTGTCTCTATACTGAATGTAGTCTACTGTGTATGTGCATTAGAGAACTGGCCTGACCAACTGCAGAGCTGATCTGACTGATCCACCTAGATACAGCAGAGAGCAAAGCCCTGATTGGACACTTTTCCACTGAGTCAAGATTGTAGCCCTTTAATTTCCTGCAGTGCTTGAAGAATCTGAAAGGACTCTCCAGCCAAAATATTTAAAACAATGTAAAGCCACTAACCACTCATTTTTAAGTGTGGAAAATGTATGTTTAGGGCATAAATAATCGCCCGATTTGCTGTAATTAATCACGATTAATCCCACTTCAGAGTAGAGTTTTTAAAGAGTGGGTATTTAAATAAATACAATAAACAATAAACAAATTAATATAAGACCAACACAATGTAATTACATTTGTATATTTATAGGGAGAGCTTTAATGGAGAAAATGAATGCTTCATGTTGCAGTTTCAGGACTGGTGCCCTGTCCAGGGTGTGTACCCACATTGTGCCCAGGGATTCCCTTGACCCTGAACAATGACTGAATGAATGAATGAGTGAATGTTACAGCTTCAACAACCTTTAAAGAGATTAACGAAGAACTGAGCAATGAAGAAGATGAAACAGGAGCTCTCTCTGAGTGAGTGTGAGATTAGTTATGATATTTAATACATGTATTAGGATACATTAATACAATTCAGCATTAAATTAAATGTAATCGACCTTCTGAACTCAACAGTAGCGACACTGTGTTTGTGTCGATATATAAACTGCTAATTCAAAGAGTGAGTTATTGAAAGAATCTTAGAGGATCTGATCTTAGAGGGTGGGTCCAATTGCAGAATGACTGAGAGCCTCATTGACATGGCAATGTAAAAACACAGCATCAGTAGGAGGAGCGTTTAGAGGGTTTAGACACCCCTGCATGGGACGAGAGCTGAAATGTGGCCAGTGACTAAACTGAGCTGCTGCTAGGCGCTAAATTCCCAGCGAGGTAAAGTCATGGGGGCGTAATGTAGTCCAGATACAGGAAGTTTATCACAGCCGTCCCCCTGAGATACTCTTCCGTTCCCGTCAGGGCTTTAGAGGCTGAATGCACTAAAGGCAGGGTCTTTATCGGGGGGGGTTGTGAACGTATTGCGAACTGTGATTGGTCCGGTGGCAGCCCAATAAAATTCAATTTTCTGGTTCAAAGGCCAGCACAATCTCCTTCTGAAGGTGGGAGGAGCTTCTTAAAAAAAGGGCATGTTTTAGAGCGAACTTCAGTGAGTTGTTTTGACATGGTTTTGCAGCAGAGAGCTGACATTCCTATCATTACAAGGAGCAGAATGGACTACTGCAGTCACAGAATGTACGGTGACCGGTGAGGTTTGGTTGACAGCGCAGGGATTCCCTGGTGGCATGTGATATTAGTGCATTATGAATTTAGAGTTTAGAGAACACTAATGGACTACGCAAGTGAAAATGTCAGTCAGGGAAATAATGCTATAGGACAGGAGACTGCATGACACAGCGGATAGCACACATACCTTTAAACCCATTTAGTCACGAGCAGGACGAGTCTCTGAAGTAGAACAAGCTCTGGAAAAGAGTGAGGTGTTTCCCACTGACTGTATATATTTATATGGTAATATGTAAGTATGAATATATATGTGTGTGTGCGTGTACAGTGGGTTTTTACTGAAATCTAGTGAGAGAGAGAGAGAGAAATGGAATGGGGTGGGAGATGCAGAAAAGTTAGGGAAAAAATAGCAATGGAAATAAGCAGAGAGAGGGAGAGAGGGAGGTTGTATGAATTGTGGGTGCATTGATTTTGTCTACTCTATAATAATTTTCTTCCTGGGACATTAAATCAGGGGGATTGTTCGTCTGTATATTTTATGAAGGTTGCTCGGCCCCATCAGAGCACCTCCACTGTTTGAGCTGCTTTGTGTGTGTGTGTGTGTGCTATGTAAATGTGTGCATGCACTTGTGTGTATATATGTGTACCCGGTGTGTGTGAATGCTTGGTATTTGATGTATATGTCTTTTATTCTGTGTTTGTGTGTGCCCATGTTCTTTGTGTATCCTGTGTATAATGTATTGGTGTATGCATGTTTTGTGGATGTCATTTACCTGTATGTTCTGTGTGTGCATGTAGTATGTGTATGGTGTATATTGTGCTATGTGTATGTTGTATGTGTGTATATGTTAAATCTAAGTCTATATTGTATATATGTACTATGTGTGTATATTGTATGCAGATATTCTCTACAGAGCCATGTCCTAAGTGTGTGCTGGTATTTCCCAGGACTGCCCTACCCTCCCACCCCACACCCCCGAATTCCAGCAGCACAGAAGCCCTCTAATATAAGCTGACTTAAACCTTAAAACCTCTTAAATCCTGCGAGTGGCGCAAAAGTGATTTTCTGTTTAAACTGAGGGAGATTAGCACACCTTACGGAGAGGATTGGAGCTCATGAAAGAGTAAAAAATAAAAAGGAAAGATGCACATTGTCATTCCGTGCGAGGCTCTGCCGGTGCTCAACAGCTCGCGCCCAAACACACAGATGTCTACAAAATGAGAAATCGATGGCTAGAGATTTTTTTGTAAACATAATTAATATGCACACTTATGAGAGGAGACAGATTTAGACTCGACTGGCAGCAAACGCTCATTTTCATTAAGAGATTTCAGCTTGAATAATGTATTTCCGTGTTTCCAGTGATAAATTCTTAACCTACTCGCCCTCATCCATATCACTGGAAACACCCACCTTCCAATCTCACTCTCTGGCTACTCCCCCGACACAAAGATCTTGTCACAGTGGGAGCGGAGTGTTGGACTCTTTCCAATTTAACCTAAAAAGTGGTAAGTGGTTCTGTGTTGGACGCTGGAGTTCTTCCAAATAAAAATGAACAAGTCATGAACTTCTGTAACTTGCTTTGTGCACAGGGGCATGGTCCTGTGTGAAACAGCACATAATTGGAAGCCTTCTACTGTAGCATTAACATTATTTTTTAAACACCATATTTTTCTTCCACTGTGCTTCACAGTAAACACTGAACTTTCCAGTATATATATTCATTCATTCATTATCTGTAACCCTTATCCAGTTCAGGGTCGCAGTGGGTCCAGAGCCTACTTGGAATCATTGGGCGCAAGGCAGGAATACACCTTGGAGGGGGCGCCACTCCTACACAGGGCAACACAGACACACACAAACACACATTCACTCACACACTCACACCTACGGACACTTTTGAGTCACCAATCCACCTACCAACGTGTGTTTTTGGACTGTGGGAGGAAACCGGAGGAAACCCACGCAGACACAGGGAGAACACACCTCACTCCTCACAGACAGTCACCTGGAGGAAACCCACGCAGACACAGGGAGAACACACCACACTCCTCACAGACAGTCACCCGGAGGAAACCCACGCAGACACAGAGAGAACACACCACACTCCTCACAGACAGTCACCCGGAGGAAACCCACGCAGACACAGGGAGAACACACCACACTCCTCACAGACAGTCACCCGGAGGAAACCCACACAGACACAGGGAGAACACACCACACTCCTCACAGACAGTCACTCGGAGCAGGAATCGAACCCACAACCTCCAGGTCCCTGGAGCTGTGTGACTGCAACACTAACCTCCTGCACCACCGTGCCGCCCGTACATATATATATCATTTATTTAATTTGTATTTAGGCTACACCACACACTTTTAATAAAGAGGCTGGTTAAAATACAATAGTAGCAGGTATAATCTGAATAAACCTCTTTTCAGACCCAACACAAAGTGAGCTAGCATTGTAGAGTTTTATATTATGAGCTCTGTAGCGAGTTTAGAAAATGGAAAAAAAAAAAAAAAAAAAGCTTGTACACATGCAAACAAATCCAGACAGTAGTTTGTATTGGCTTGATCTGTGCTGTGCTCTGTGAGTAATACAGCAATATTCAGCAGAAGGCAAATGCACTGCAGGCAGTTCTGTAATATCAAGGCTGACACAGCTGACCATGAGAAACCTTTATTTTTTGCCGATTTTACACCCACTAGCAAACACAAGGCTGGGTTCAGAAATGCGAGCTCATATCTCAGCACGTCCCTACTGCATGTTTTCTCTCTCTGAGATTCGTGCAACTAATTTAGACACAGTTTTAGACCCCAACTCTAATTGAGACATGTTTAGACACTCATCTAGACACAGACATATGACATATACTTCAACACTGGCTTAGACACACACAGAAAACAGGTGTGTGAGTTGACAGCAAGTGGACACAGTATTCTTCATATATGTAAATTATATATACGCACCTGCTGTTTTACAGATGTTCCGACCAAAACATGATGACCATCACAGTTTAACACTTGTTAAAGCATGTCATATCATTGAGCTCGCCCACGTCTCATGCTTCCCACATCAACAAAAATAGGTGACAGTTCACTTGCTGCCTGATACTCCCTGCTTTTCAACAGGTGTCATTTTAACAAGAGAAGAACCTTATTCACTTCATCTATCAGTTGTTTTAATCTTGTGACTGACACATATATAAATATAAATAAATTCAGGGCTCTCAGTGCTTGGCATGTGTGAACAAATGGAGGGTTTAATTTAAATGTGTCACTCCAAACATGAACTCTTTCTGACAGGAACTGGCCCTCGAGATGCAGCTGGAGCAGGCATTTATACACACCACCGTCACTCAAATCGCCTGCCATTAATACTTCAGTGCTGTACTTAAGTAGCAAAGCTCAAGCCCACTCTGGTCTTTTCAGTGCAAAGGGGAGACTGACATCTACATACAAGTTTAGTCTACTGCAAATCTCACACAGCATAATTGTTTGTGTGGCGTAAAATGTGTGGAATTGAAGGCAGCTGCAAGAACATTAGTGAGCTTAGGATACACCTTAGTCTTAATGTTTTTAGGTAAAATGTTTATTGCTATTGTTTATTGTAGAGGTAGATGCTGAGGGTATATACCTGGTGTTTGTAGTGTAGAGGTAGATGCTGAGGGTATATACCTGGTGTTTATGGTGTAGAGGTAGATGCTGAGTGTATATACCTGGTGTTTATGATGTAGAGGTAGATGCTGAGGGTATATATCTGGTGTTTATGGTGTAGAGGTAGATGCTGAGGGTATATACCTGGTGTTTATGGTGTAGAGGTAGATGCTGAGTGTATATACCTGGTGTTTATGATGTAGAGGTAGATGCTGAGGGTATATACCTGGTGTTTATGGTGTAGAGGTAGATGCTGAGGGTATATACCTGGTGTTTATGGTGCAGAGGTAGATGCTGAGGGTATATACCTGGTGTTTATGGTGTAGAGGTAGATGCTGAGGGTATATACCTGGTGTTTATGTTATAGAGGTAGATGCTGAGGGTATATATCTGGTGTTTATGATGTAGAGGTAGATGCTGAGGGTATATACCTGGTGTTTATGTTATAGAGGTAGATGCTGAGTGTATATACCTGGTGTTTATGATGTAGAGGTAGATGGTGATGGTGTATACCTGGTGTTTTTGGTGTAGAGGTAGATGCTGAGGGTATATACCTGGTGTTTATGGTGCAGAGGTAGATGCTGAGGGTATATACCTGGTGTTTATGGTGTAGAGGTAGATGCTGAGGGTATATACCTGGTGTTTATGGTGCAGAGGTAGATGCTGAGGGTATATACCTGGTGTTTATGGTGTAGAGGTAGATGCTGAGGGTATATACCTGGTGTTTATGGTGTAGAGGTAGACGCTGAGGGTATATACCTGGTGTTTATGGTGCAGAGGTAGATGCTGAGGGTATATACCTGGTGTTTATGGTGTAGAGGTAGATGCTGAGGGTATATACCTGGTGTTTATGTTATAGAGGTAGATGCTGAGGGTATATATCTGGTGTTTATGGTGTAGAGGTAGATGCTGAGGGTATATACCTGGTGTTTATGGTGTAGAGGTAGATGCTGAGTGTATATACCTGGTGTTTATGATGTAGAGGTAGATGCTGAGGGTATATACCTGGTGTTTATGGTGTAGAGGTAGATGCTGAGGGTATATACCTGGTGTTTATGGTGCAGAGGTAGATGCTGAGGGTATATACCTGGTGTTTATGGTGTAGAGGTAGATGCTGAGGGTATATACCTGGTGTTTATGGTGCAGAGGTAGATGCTGAGGGTATATACCTGGTGTTTATGGTGTAGAGGTAGATGCTGAGGGTATATACCTGGTGTTTATGGTGTAGAGGTAGATGCTGAGGGTATATACCTGGTGTTTATGGTGCAGAGGTAGATGCTGAGGGTATATACCTGGTGTTTATGTTATAGAGGTAGATGCTGAGGGTATATATCTGGTGTTTATGGTGTAGAGGTAGATGCTGAGGGTATATACCTGGTGTTTATGGTGTAGAGGTAGATGCTGAGTGTATATACCTGGTGTTTATGATGTAGAGGTAGATGCTGAGGGTATATACCTGGTGTTTATGGTGTAGAGGTAGATGCTGAGGGTATATACCTGGTGTTTATGGTGCAGAGGTAGATGCTGAGGGTATATACCTGGTGTTTATGGTGTAGAGGTAGATGCTGAGGGTATATACCTGGTGTCTATGTTATAGAGGTAGATGCTGAGGGTATATACCTGGTGTTTATGGTGTAGAGGTAGATGCTGAGGGTATATACCTGATGTTTATGGTGTAGAGGTAGATGTTGAGGGTATATACCTGGTGTTTATGGTGCAGAGGTAGATGCTGAGGGTATATACCTGGTGTTTATGGTGTAGAGGTAGATGCTGAGGGTATATACCTGGTGTTTATGGTGTAGAGTTAGATGCTGAGGGTATATACCTGGTGTATATGGTGTAGAGGTAGATAGTGAAGGTATATACCTGGTGTTTATGGTGTAGAGGTAGATGCTGAGGGTATATACCTGGTGTAGATGGTGTAGAGGTTGATGCGGAGGGTATATACCTGGTGTTTATGGTGTAGAGGTAGATACTGAGGTTATAGTCTTGGCTTGTTCTAAATCACTCTGATTGATGTGAGGTCTTGTTTTGTTGTTTGGCTCTGGTTCAATACCACCTTTTCTCAGACAGTAAATCTGTTGCACAGCCCTAGAATCAACATCAGTTTCTTAAGCTTTGGCAGTTGTTTTATTATTTTCTCCTCGAGATTTCTCTCTGATGTCTTCAGCATCAACTCCATTCGTACTCCCTGACTGATCCTTCTGAAAACAGAGGCTGAGGAACACTAACGCCACATGGTATAATCCACAGAGCCAATGGATGAGCTGAGGAAGAAATCCTATAACAACCAAAGCGTGTGACATTCAGGCGGGTTATTATGAGGGTAATATATACGGCCTTTAGTGCTGAATCGCCATCTGTGTGAGCTCTAGTCTTTGAGATATTTTGAGAGATAGACAGTGGGCTTTGTTGTCCGCACTTCATAAGCGCTTTAATCAACGTGTCCCTCTGGAATCACTCAGAAACAGCCCTCACTTCTGCCTCTAATTGGTGTATTGCTCTGTGCCTGAAGGGGAGGCCAAATAACCAATGGACCTGCACAAAATCATCACCACTGGCGTATCCTCTAGTAGAGGAAGTGAAACCTTCACAGACTGAGTGTCAGTTTTATACAAGAATTGCATCCTCCACCATCTTAAACCCAAACGTATGGGAGACCACATATTCTTTTGTCTGATACTTTTCCTCCTGTTTACAAGGTAAACAATCTGATCCCACTGTCCCTGTGCTCTGAGAGTAGAACAGATTCTTGAAGGATAATGTTTTATTGCGGCCGTCTGCCTACGACCGTATAAAGTAGTTCTCCTTGTCTGAAAATGTGAGCGATCACTGAGAGATGTTTCTACGGACTACAAGTTTTGAAAGAAACAAAACAATATAAACATCACAGATTTATTCAAATCAATTAGAATGAACATTTCTGGATGCCACCTTAAATACTGTAGTTAACACAACCTTCAAAGATGCATTGACTGAATACAAAAGTGAATATACATACAATGTCTGCATGCATTGTAGACTTAAGAGTCTAGCTCATGAACTCTTATGGGTAGAGCATTAAATAGTTGCTCAATTGGGTACTTGAACCACTTTCTTTTGCACTGAAGGACATGTTGTAATCTATTATTCTACACCAACTTTATGTAACTTTGTACTGGCCTTAAGTCATCATCAGTGCATTTGATTTTCTGCTCCCACCCAGAGGCTGCAGTTAAAAATAACCAAGTATTTACATAAACGTTTATTAGTGCCTATGGACCCTTTACATTTTAATGCAGTAAAATTGCAGTTGTGCAGAGAAACTTGTATGTTTGGGATTGCATGGAATTTAGGAAAGACATTTGCAGCCAAACAAAGTTTTTTTAGGAAGCAAAAAGTGGTTCTTAACTGTAATGATACACAGGACAAGGTGTAAATATCCTATGCCACTCTTCTTCTACCTTAATGTTACTAAAAAAACAAAAACTGTAAGATCTTGTTTGATGGGTGACTAACAACACATTTATAAACAGTGAATAACACCACAAAAGTTTATGTTTATGAACAAATGAATGTTTAAACCAACATAGCAGCCTCTAGTCTGTATTCACTACCACAGATCCAGGCCCCCAGGCCTTGAGGTTCTCAGAAACTCATAAAATGGGAACACCTTCTGAGAAAAAAAAACTCCAGCCAGAAAAAGGAGGTTGGCCTTGCCTTTAAGTGGGGGGTGGGGGGGGGGGGGTTCTCAGACCAGAGGAGGGATATGAGCCACATTTGCTAGTGCAGTAGAGCATCGGTCCATGAGCAAACCCAGTTCACACCGTTTCTTGAGACTGCGCATTCAGGTTCTTGCAGGATGGAGGTGCTCCCACGCTTAAGGGCAAGGCCACCCTGTTCCTCCAGGCTGGAGTTTCCCCTCACCAAACGTCCCCATCCCCCTTTTGAGTTTCTGAGTTCCTTGTGGTCTTGGAGCCTGGATCTGTAGCACAAGCTGGTTCCCCCTGTGACACAACATTCATAAAGTATGCATATTTTACATGATATACATATATTCTTTGCCATTTTATTGAAGATTTATCTTCTCAAAACAAGCACACCCAGAGTTACTGCACGACTGTAAACAACATATCTCTAGATAAACATGAACCGAGCGCCATGTTAAAGATTATGAACAGAGCACATGAAGAAAGTTCATATATTATTAACTCTTCACCGGAATGACTGGATATAAACAGTGAATCATACGCATGAATGTGGACCGCCCGGAAATGTGTAGAGGTTGCTATGGTGACAGCTGCATTAAATAGCCCTCAATGGACGACAGCACAAAGGAGGATATATGTTAAAGCTTTATAACATTCCAGAACAAAATATTCATGTGTCCTATATTCAGAGGTGGGTGTACATAAATGTACTCAAATTATTTTGGGCATCACTTTGGCATCACAGGTAGAGTCACTGCCACACAGCCCCAGGCTCCTGGGTCACAGTCTGTGAGGAGTGTGCTGTGTTCTCCATGTGTCTGTGTGGGTTTCCTCCAGGTGAAGCCTTTTGAGAAGCCTTCCTAGAAAGGTAGAGGACTCACGGCAAGTATAGTTCTGGCTGGGGATTAGTAACAGTTCCATGCCATTCTGCAACTCCCAGTGGACAACACTGTTATTTTACATGAGTCCTTAGTTCACTGGGCAATGGATTTGGGATTGCTCTACACCCCACTGCTTATGTGGCTACTTTCAACATTTGTTTTAACAAGGCCAGTGGACTGGACAGTCATTAGCCCCATGTTTCTGAAGTAAGACTTGCTTAATGAGGCCAAGCTGGATGCTACAAATCGGTCTTTGGTAAATGGTTGCGCTCTTCAGCAACACCACGGCTCTAGCACATCCAGTAAGTGTAACGCTGTTCTGAACCATTAGAAAGTGACCTGTGCTGAAGTTCCATCCTCACAGCGATACTCTGCAGCTCTAATGAACAGCAGCTCCGTCATTATTTATTAGTATTTAAAGGATTAATAAGCATCATTTATTCAGATCATAAATGGCGGAGGTTTGGATGTGGTGAAGAGACTGCTCCCCCAACAGGCAATTGCATCATTCCTGGTCTTGTCACCACTGCCTGGATTCAACGTCATCTGGATTTATCATTCATTTATAATGGATTTGGAGAGAGGGGTATTATAATAAATGTATAATTACATGATTATACACGAGACAAAATTAACAAACGGTTTTCTGGGGCTTTAAAGTAATGGGCAGTTTACTGAGCGAGGATCTGGTGAAGAATGGAGCTGGGGCTCATTCTCTGTCAGTCGGCCGATGGCTCTTTAGTCCGACAGAAGCTGTGAGCTTTAGCGTTTGCTGACCTCTGCTATTTTCCCAGTCTCCCACCGGTGAGCTGACATTGATACATGGGCCGTTGCCATGGGGCAGAATCTGGAAGACAAATACTCCCAAATATGTATTAGGTGAGCAAAGAACATATTTTTTTTTGTTGTGAACAGCATTTTACTAAATAAAAGAGCATGCCAGTCAATGCTAACTGCATTAGCAGGGACTGAACGGACATGAGACAAACTGACAATGCAAATGGCACTTCCATGTGTGGTCTACACGCTACCACATGCTCACATACTTCCGCATTATGTGCTTAGATTTAAAGAAAACGTGTCCTGTAATGAGTCAAATAAATAACCTGTGCCTGGCCTTGAGCCTGCAGATGTCCAAAGGAAATTTAGCAGTGTTTACCGCACAGTTTCTCTGAGCTTGTTTCCTGAGGACGTCCTGCTGAGTTTAGCCCCAAGCCAAGCCCAATGCCGCTGATCCACACAATCTTCAGGAATACTTAAATACTGCAGAAATGAGTCTTTGATTAGGATTAGATCTAAAAACACTGCAGGAGGCACATACTCCTTAGTGGACTTTAGGAATTGGCATTAAGGGGTACATCTTTAAAAATCTCCACACAGATGCCAAAGAGTATTTTTATCATTGAAAAGAAAGGCACAGTAAAAAATGAGCTGTAAATACTTCTTGGGTTCCCTTTTATAGTAACCATCATTAATAAATGTATAAGTACACATTAACGACATTGTAACTAAAGTGTATATAGTCACTTATGAATGAATGATTTTAACTTGAACTATTTGCTCATGTAATAACTGATAGTTGTCATAATGTTCCTTGTTGTACTTAAGGAGTTGGCGTTAAGGTTCGTGTCCTAAAGAATGTTATCAACTCTCAGTAAAGTCCAGTGAGTTTCGCTTAGTGGACATTCAGTGTTTTACAGTAGAGCTGAGGAGTTTGGCTAGCCTTAAACTTATTCTCTATTAATAACTGTGTAGTTACACATTAACAACAATGTAACTAATGCGGATATTGCCACTGTTATGGATGGATGAGTATTAACTTCAGTGTTTCCTCATGTACTTATTGAAAGTTGTAAAACGGACTAGGATTAAAATATTAAAAAACACAGTATACAGTATTACCCATGATGGTGGACTGTGTGAGCCTCGTATACGTGAGTATGGGTCAAGTGAAGGGTTTGCGGCATTGTGCAGTTCAGCTCAGCACAGTCCCACACTGTACACCGACACATGTTGACAATAAAAAGTACATTTCTGACTGTAGCGAAATTTAGCAAATTTTAGCTACTAGTGCTGGAGGAACAGAAAAGCTTGATAATAAGTGAAATAAGATGGTTCTACACTGTTTAGAAGCACAGCTGCATAGTTAACAGACCTGTGTGGTCAGCACACCACAGCAGATGATTTTCCAGTGAACTGAGGCTCAAAACTCACATATTTAGAGATAAAGCCTCATAGCTGTGAACACAAAGTCGAGTGAAGCGTCTTCAGAGTTTTCAGCTTCATTCCTATCTCTTTTAACCCAAACTCAGCTCTAAACTCACACTGCAGTGGGATACTGGGCCTTTTTGTTTCCCCCAACCTATTTTCAGAGTGTCACATCAGTCAGTGAGCTCCCACAGCACCCCCTCCCTGTGGCTCTCTCAAATGCACATAAGTTACCTCTTTGGCCTTGTACTGAAGTCACTTGTGTTTGGTAGATTATTTCTTTTTTGTAACAATGCTTCTTGGCAATAAATCTTATACTCTTGGAAAGCCTGTCCATTTCCCTTTTTAATGGTGCCACATTTGTAAGGAACACACATTTGTGGGATGAGCAGTAGAGCTGAGTATGGGGGTTGCCCACCAAACACAAATTTCCTTACATTTTGTGCTATGTTTATATTCTTTTTTCCAGCTGGAAAGAAGAATATTTGTATGTTTTAAATAGAAAAAAAGCCTGGAGTTAAACCTATTAAAATAGAAAACTTACTATTCAATTTTCTTATGAAAGGTACTAGGACATAGCCTTGAATGTTATAAGGTTACGATATGAACAACCTCAGTCAGGTATTGACATGTGAATCATGGGAGAATGGGGAAGATGTATACATACTCATGTCATCTGACCAGATGTGTCAAAATGACTGTCGAGGTATTCACTTAGAGACCCGTATCCTAGTCCTGCTGTGCACATGGGCACTTGAAGAACAAGAGACATGCTCATTTCTTTATTGTAAACCAATCTTCCTCTATTGATAATTGGACCCATTTTGTTAAGGGCTCTTAAGGGTTCCGTGGGAATTGACGCTATTTATTTCTTAAAGATTTTCCTTCCATTTTTTCTCTGTGCTATATTTAGCCCTGCCAGAGCCTCTGCCTGCACTCTGTTAATGGTTTCATACAGTGTCCAGTGCTGTGACCTCGCAACAATGGCCCTTCCTCTTCAACCTGATGGTGGTGCAAGAACTGTTCAGTCTCATGCACGTTTCAGCTGCTGTTTACAGTGGTGCAGCTCTGGTGCTAAATGTGTAAATGTGCTTTTATTTGTCAGTGCACAATGTACAATGAAATTGTGTCTCTTGTGCACTAGGGGCAGTGAACACACACACACACACATCTATAGACAGACATCCAGTGAGCAATTAAGTTTTAGGTGCTTTGCTCCTGTGGATGTTGAGGGAGGAGATGGTGCTGTTCCTTCATTGCTCCTGTCCCCAGTTTTCTTGCCAAGTCGAGGTTATAGAATCTACAACCTTCCGGCCCCAAGCCTTTTCCCCTTCCCTTTAAGACATGGCTGCCACTGCCTGCTGTCTACAAAGGAGGATGGCTTCTGAGACATGGATGACTCTTGGTTCTTCTCATGTTTCCTCACATCCTGAGGGAGCTTCTTCCACGGATGCCATAGCTTTTCATTTGGGGCTAGGATGCAGAACTGTGTTAAGCTGCTTTGTGTCAACAACAGTTGTAGTAATTGCTCTAAAAAATAAAATGGAAGTGAACTGAAGTGAATGTTAAAAATGTACCCTCTTAATGCTAATTTCAGTTTTTTCATTTTTATTATTTTATTTTTTTGCCTCACCCCTTCATCTGAGGAGTAATAACCCTTTATATTAATAATACAGGGTGGGCCATTTATATGGACACACCTTAATAAAATGGGAATGGTTGGTGATATTAACTGATACTGGAAGCCTGTGCTAGCATTTCTCCTGCGGTGTTGCTATCAGTGTGTGAAGAGTGGGAGAAGAGGGTTGCGTTGACAATCCAACACAATGGGCAGCACTTTGAACACATTTTATAAGTGGTCAGAAACTTGTAAATAACTCATGAAAGAATAAAGTTACAATGTTACAATACAATGTTTTTCTTGTGAAATTCCCACTGAAAAAACAAAAGATGGATCCAAAATGGCCAACTTCAAAATGGCCGCCATGGTCACCACAGTCTTGAAAAGTTTTCCCCCTCCCATATACTAATGTACCACACACAGGAAGTTAATATCACCAACCATTCCCATTTTATTAATGTGTAATCATATAAATGGCCCACCCTGTAGATTAAATATGTGGGGGACCATGTTAATATAAACTTACATAATTGAGATAAAGAATACACAAACACATAATAATAATAATAATAATAAACTAAAAAATAAAGATGAAAGACATGAAGGGTAATAGGAGATGGAGCAAATAGACGTAGGAATTAATGAAAAAAAGAATCATGCAGAGCTTTCCATACAACATCTGTCACATAATTCGTCCCCATGAAGTCACAGTTTAGTCAGAAGTCACCAGACACTCTGGGGCAAATCGGTCGTTCAGTCTGCCGTCTTTTTACTGAGTTTTTACTTTACTCTGGAGGAGTGTCACAGTGAGGACACCTGTAGGAATGTGTCCGGTTTGTGGGTGGATCCATCCTGTTACTACCTTTTTAAAAGCAAAACAATTCAGGGTCAAAAACCCGGGGGTGCCTTGCTTTCCGCAAAATAATTTCAGCTGATTGTTTTGTGTCAGTAATGTAGCTATTATAATTAGCAAAAAAGCACCACCAATGGTGCTGTTAATGACCGTAACCTAAGCATGATTCATAACCAATAACAACCTCCTTCCTGTTCCCTGTTGACATCCGTTCTCTTTTGTCTGTGTTTCTGTAAGTGGTCAGGAAGTCTCCCAGTGTCTGTGACCTGCTGGACGTCTGCAGTCGGGAGTGTAATTGATAGGTTGCCGTTTCTACTCGATGGAGACCGCGCTGGCACAAACAGGGTTTCACTGGCAGCTGGTGCGCTCCACCTCTGACTGGACGCACCACGGTCCCTTTCTCTTCTGACTCGCTGCTCGCTCTCATGCTAATTACTGCTATGGCAACTGACCACATTCACCATGGTCAGACTGTGGCCAAGCCCTGATTACATTCTTTAACACATAGAGCTTATAGCCTTCATTTATAACAGTTACCTCGGACCACGCTGGCTCACTGGAAGAGAAGGGTTCTGTCCATGTTGTCGTATCTATAGATTCCTCCAATACTTCAGTGGTCAGTCAGGTGACCACACGTGGATAACAGGTCATGCCTCTGGGGTAGGAACGTGTTAAATCATGTAGCGCTTTAACAGAGGTCCAGCTCTAATCTCAGGTGTAAAAGTGTTTCTGCTCCCTCTTTTGTGGTTGAAACCCCCCAATGTAAATAATCACTGTAATTTCACAGTAAATTATAGTAGTTTTTACAGTAACACATTTTTCTTAAATTACAGTGTTCTATATATATTTATTTTGGCTGTACATTCCGGAAGCTGTAGGTTCCTATAAAAAAAAAAAACCAACAACTAGCCCAGTATACAGAACTACAGTCACACAGCTTCAGAGTCTTGGGGTCCTGGGTTCAAACATGACCTCTGAGAAGTGTGTGTGTGTGTGGGGGGGGGGTTTCATCCAGGTGCTCCAGTTTCCTCTCATAGACAATAAACACATGTTTGTAGGTGGAATGAGTGATTGAAAATATCCACAGGGGTGAGTGCGTGAATATAAAGTGTCTCAGGTGGTGTTTATATATGGGGTGAAGCTCTGGCACTGAAGGCCTGGTCAGTGGTCCCTACATGCTAAAAGGCACTCAAAATATGTGTGTTTTTGATGTGTGTGGATTCTTCTTTCACTTTGGATTCTTCAGGCTTCATTGCTCTTGGGTGCCCCCTCTGGTGGAGTGCAGTGTCCTGTGGAGATTTCACCTCAGTGTCTCTAACCTGTTATTGATGCACACATCCCCATGGAGCTGGAATCCCTCTGATAGAATACTGATTTTCAACAGCAGCCAAGTGCAATGTCAGCAGCATTTCTTCTTCCTGTGCACAGAGTTTTAAAAAGGAACATGTTATACCCTTTCATTACAAGTGAATACAGTTCTGGGGTCAGTTTCATACTTTCATCAAACTCCCACAAGTATCAAACCTCACAGTAGCGTTCTCCCTCAGTCTAAACATCACTGTTTGGAGCGGCCAGTATCAGCGTCTGTCCTTTAAACGAGAATGAGCCTCAGCTCAGTTCAGTGCGAGTGCCCAGGGGCGAGAAGGCTTTTAGTCATTTTTACTCAGTTATCTTCACCATTCTCGTGTTCTTTGTTTGTTTCTCAGTGGTTATATTTCAGCGATTGTTGGTTATGTTTTACTCTGTTTACCCTCATCTTAGTGCTCTACAAATAAACAGGTCCTGCACTGTGATTGGAGAGACTCAGATGAGGGGGTGGGTCAGTTCTCAAGTCTGCACTTTACGCAACATGAAGCAGGAAATCAGAACCTCATCCCATGTTTACTGATGTAGATAGCCCACAGAAACAGACTGGATGGTCTTGTTTCACAGTTTGTGAGTTGATTGTCACTGGATTCCCAAATTATTTTGCACATGCTCTAAATTAATAAATATTTTCATTAGCCTGAAATCACCAGATCTTCAACTTTCGGTCCCAAACCTAGCTCCCCTCTGTAGATCCAAGTCCAAGATAAACCAACACCCTTAGGATTTCCATAATAGGTTCTTTAAAGTTGCAAAGATGTTATTATGTATGGTCCCGCAAATCTTTCAAGGGATGTCTTTTATTAGAGCACCATGTTTGTTGCTTGATGTCTCCTGAATGGTATGTCTGCCCATAATGTTACACAGTGGACAAAATTATAGCATCTGTTAAGGAGATGTTGCTTGTTAGCTGGTGGGTTTTTGCTAATATACTCACATCAAACAGAAATCTAGGGTTCTGCTTGCGATTCTGTCATCGTAAACATTTCTGAGAGTCTGTGCACACTGAAAAACACACTATAATATTTCATGTGGAAGCTAATGCAACAGTTCACACATTCAAGAGGAGACAAATGAGGTTTAGCTTCAGTGTGTGTCAACGTTAATATTTCTGTGTGTGAAGATCTGCGTAGTATTTCATTTCATGTCAACCAATTAATTAAGCTATACTATGGATAGCGTTTCTGGACACTTGTGTCAGTGTCTCTGTTGTATTCAGCGATATTAATAGTGTCTCCCTTTGAACAGCTTCTACACTTCTGAAAAGGCTAGACTGCTCTCGTGTGGCTGAATACAATCAGATCCTTACAGCAACGGTCCAACATCAAAGACTTCAAAGATTGCTGGTTATATAAAGCAGTAAGTCAACTGCATCTACAAGTCATTAGGGGCTTTATTTACATATGCATTTTTTTTTCAAAATCATTGTTTTATTTGTAGATTTTACTTGAAACGAGAAAAAGGCATTTCATTTTTTTTTTGTTTTTAATTATTTATAATATTTATAAACTTTGTTGTATATTGAAATGCAACTGAAAGTTTAATTTGATTTGAAATTCCATTGTTAACTACACTAAATGTTGCTATATGTCACGCCCTTGTCCTGTCGTGTCTGTTTTCCCTGCCATGTGCTCACTTAGCACATGGTTCTGTTTGTTATTGTTCCTGTCTCAGCCCTAGTCCCGCCTTTGTTCCTCCTCCTCGTCAGTGTGATTTCTAATCCGTCCCCCTCGTTATCTGTCTCAGGTGTGTCATGTATGTGTTATGTATTTAAGTTCCCTTGTCTCGCTTCCTCTTGTCGGTCATTTGTTTCCTCGTTTCGTTTCCTGTTTCTCGTTTCCACTGTCATTCTGTCTCGTCTGTTCCTCGCTCCATTGTTGTCGGTTTGCTATCTCCAGTCTGTCTGTCTTGTATGTTACTCAGTTTAGGTTTCTCTCTCTGTCTGTTTAGCTCCTCCATGTCTAGTTCTTTGTCTTAGCTTAGCATCTTTAGCTCTTTCTGTTTAGGTTTCTGTTTAGCTCTGTGTCCAGGTTTGTCTATTTAGTTCTATGTCTAGGTTGAGTCTGTTTCTCTGTCTGTTTAGCTCCCTCTAGGTTTCTCTGCCCTGTTCTCTCTCTATCTGTCAAAGTCTCTCTGTCTAGTATCATGTCAAGTTTTCTAAGTCTGTCTCTGGTTTATTATTTATTGAGTAAATAAAAAATCATTGCGCCTCCGTCAGTCCGCTCCGCAATCCTGACACTAAAACTACAAGGCTACTTCAATATGCAGGTTATACATTATGTTGCGGACCATGGCTTGAGAATTTTCTCTAACGGGATCTTAAGAAATTGTAATTAATTCCCCCTGCCCTAGAGTGTGGCGCAATGTCAGTTGGGTCTCTGAACTAGTTCCACACTCCAAAAACAGTTCTCTCAGTCCTCAGAGTTTCGGTAAATAAACCTTCATGATGGATGCGGTATATTTGCATAACAAGCCGAATCTTGCAGCTACTACTCAATTGACTGTGGCAATTATATATTACACAATACACTGCCCAGCACACACACACACACACACTGCTGGGATCATTTAGGCTTCCACAGGCCGTCTGCCCATGAGTATGAAATAATGGTCAGACCCCATGCTGAGTGTACTCCATCTGTAATTGGGGGATTTCTCCTCTAATGTCGCTTTCAGTTCTTGCTCGAGGAAATGAAATCCCATCCGAAACCACACCAACTTTCCCAAATTCTTTTTCACAGTTTAATCATTTAGGCTTCACAATGAACTACTACTTCTTCCACTCCTCCTCCTCCTTCATCTTCGCTTTCTTGTTAATTTGTGGCTACAGCAACCAGCAAATTCATTGCACCAACAACCAACAACAGAAGCTAAACGACGGCTGTGCAGCTCAACCCAACATCCTCAAGTCATAAACAAAGCCACTGCAGAAAGTGAAAGGGAACACTCGGGTCAGAATGAAGTGCAGAATCAACACTGATCATAAATGCAGTTAACTTTATTAAATTGTGACACTTAAAATGACTTTAAATGACTTGCCCTGACAAAGGCCAGCTCGGCCTAATGACTGACTAGAGGCAGCTTGCCTTTTTCTGTCCCAAACTTCAGTGGGATGTGATCTGACAGTGCCGCTGGAAAGAAAATGTGAGTGCTTATGAACATTCAAGGAAATTCAAGGACATAATAATTGAGGAAAAATGGAAATCTACTATACCTCTCTCTCTCTCTCTCTCTCTCTCTCTCTCTCTCTCTCTTGTACCTGCTCTTGGCAGTCAGTTTAGGAGTTGTTTGTACTGAGGCAATACTGAACCTAAGACTTTGCCTGTACCTGAAACTTACTTGTTTACACCAAGAACCTGACTTGAGGTTTAAATGTATTCATTGCCGACTTGACCCAAGACATTCCTCAAACTCCAACTTGCCTGCATTGACTTGAAATCCAACTTGAGCCTTGCCTGTATTACCTCAGGACTTTGAACTTGTCTGTATTGATTCAGGACTAGAACCAAGCCTAGCTTGTGTAATTAGTATTACACACTGAACATAGCTCTTTAATATTAATGAGGCTTTATCTTTGTTCCACTACACTTCCTTCCATTTCGAGTTGTTGAGTCAGCAGTGAGCTGCTGTGCGAGTCAGCATGACACATCCTGCAGTGCTCTGTCTTAATGTTACCTGAATGTGAAGGCTTAAACCGTGCACATTAAACAGACTTTATGAAAATGTCTTGCTCTTTGAGTTATGGAGGATTTGCACTGACGTTTGCCCTTTCACTGCTCAAAGTATCTTTTCTGCACTCCAGGCTAACTTTATATGTCAGAATGACTGACTAGAGGCAGCTTGCCGTTTTCTGTCCCAAACTTCAGTGGGATGTGATCTGACAGTGCCTCTGGAAAAATTTTTCAAACCCAGAGCACTGGCTGCTTATGAACATTCAAGCACATTCAAGGACATAAGTGAGAAAAATTCTCTCTCTCTCTCTCTCTGTATTGACTCAACAAGATAGTCACCTGTATTGACTCAAGATTTAATCTGAGACTCACTGACTCCAAATTCAGCACAGGCTTGCCTGTACTGACAATAGTCTCAACCTAAAAATTGCCTGCATTGACTCTAGCGTCACCCACTGACTCACCTGTACTGACTCAGGACTCAACCTGAGACTCACCTTTACTGACTCGGGACTCAACCTGAGACTCACATGTACTGACTCAAGACTAAACCTGAGACTCGCCTGTACTGACTCAGGACTAAACCTGAGACTCGCCTGTACTGACTCGGGATTCAACCTGAGACTCTCCTGTACAGACTAAGGATTCAACCTGAGACTCCCCTGTACTGACTCGGGATTCAACCTGAGACTCTCCAGTACTGACTAGGGACTAAACCTGAAACTCGCCTGTACTGACTCGGGACTAAACCTGAGACTCGCCTGTACTGACTCAAGACTAAACCTAAGACTCACCTGTACTGACTCGGGACTCAACTTGAGACTCACCTCTACTGACTCAAGACTCAACCTGAAACTCGCCTGTACTGACTCAGGATTCAACCTGAGACTCGCCTGTACTGACTCGGGACTCAACCTGAGACTCGCCTGTACTGACTCGGGACTCAACCTGAGACTCGCCTGTAGTGACTCGGGATTCAACCTGAGACTCTCCTGTACAGACTAAGGATTCAACCTGAGACTCCCCTGTACTGACTCGGGATTCAACCTGAGACTCTCCTGTACTGACTCAGGATTCAACCTGAGACTCCCCTGTACTGACTCGGGATTCAACCTGAGACTCTCCTGTACTGACTCAGGATTCAACCTGAGACTCGCCTGTACTGACTCGGGACTCAACCTGAGACTTGCCTGTACTGACTCAGGATTCAACCTGAGACTCTCCTGTACTGACTCGGGATTCAACCTGAGACTCGCCTGTACTGACTCGGGATTCAACCTGAGACTCTCCTGTACTGACTCGGGATTCAACCTGAGACTTGCCTGTACTGACTCAGGATTCAACCTGAGACTCTCCTGTACTGACTCGGGATTCAACCTGAGACTCGCCTGTACTGACTCGGGATTCAACCTGAGACTCGCCTGTACTGACTCGGGATTCAACCTGAGACTTGCCTGTACTGACTCAGGATTCAACCTGAGACTTGCCTGTACTGACTCAGGATTCAACCTGAGACTCTCCTGTACTGACTCGGGATTCAACCTGAGACTCTCCTGTACTGACTCGGGATTCAACCTGAGACTCGCCTGTACTGACTCGGGATTCAACCTGAGACTTGCCTGTACTGACTCGGGATTCAACCTGAGACTCGCCTGTACTGACTCGGGATTCAACCTGAGACTTGCCTGTACTGACTCAGGATTCAACCTGAGACTCCCCTGTACTGACTCGGGATTCAACCTGAGACTCGCCTGTACTGACTCGGGATTCAACCTGAGACTTGCCTGTACTGACTCAGGATTCAACCTGAGACTCTCCTGTACTGACTCAGGATTCAACCTGAGACTCACCTGTACTGACTCGGGACTCAACCTGAAACTCGCCTGTACTGACTCAGAACTCAAACAGAGACTTACTTTTGTTGCTTGTATTTCTGCCTTCAGCCTGAGACTTGCCAGTCTCCTCTTTGTTTCTCTCTCTATCTCCATACTGGCATTTCAGGGAACAGCCATTTGGCACTGTCTGTTTGAGGAATGGCTGAAGTTGGATTCACTTTTACTGTAATAGATAAAAATGTTGGAATCTCAAGCGCCATTATGGAAGTAATTAACAGTGCAGTCCTCCGTGTTCAATGTGATCGGATGTGTAAATAATAGCTACCTCTTTGCTCATATGCACGGCACCACACTGTGCTACTGAAGGAAAAAAAAATGACCATGTGCTTGTCCAGCCAGGTATGAAATTGCTGTTGTGTTAGGCAGTAATTCGTTGGTGTTTACATAGTCTCTCGCCCACACTCTCTCTCTCGTACTCTCTGTCTCCCCCCAGCCCCCTCCCATAGACCTTATACATGAAAGCAGCTATGGACCATTGTGCAGTGGAACCCTTAATGACCATATAGGCCATGAGAGTGTGCCTGCGTGTGTAGTCAGCTGAATGTGTCATTATATGTATGTGAGTGTGTGTGTGTGTGTGTGAGTGTGTGTGTGTGCATGCACCAAGCTGAAGTTAGGAAATAATGAGCTGGGAAATGTTGCTTTGATTAATTCATGTGGTGGACAGTGGTCAGTGCTGGGCCACAGACCACTAGGACAAAACAGGACTGCGTTTATATGTTCATCCAGTGTGTCATGCTATTACACACACAGGCGTCTGGGCCTTTCTTCCTAAACCTGAATGTAGTCTGCTGGATTGGCATAGGATAATTCACATCTTATACTTTGTATGATTATTATTCATCTGAGCTTTTGGGCCATTTCTTGGCATTGGTCTTATACTGACCCTGGGCTTTTGTCTATGGATAAGAACAAGTGGATATGAGCCAACTGCTGAATCACTGAGTCCCAATTGATTCCCAATGCCATGTGTCAGCTAGAGTGGTATAAGTATAGAGTAGGGCTTCACACTAACTATTTCCAGAACTGTCCCCACATTTTCTGTCAGCTGTTCTCAACTGAAATTGCCCATTCCCATTGCCCATTTATTTATTTTATTCCTTTACCTTTTGTTAACATTATGGTTGCATTTATGTGTATTTGTGTACTACTGTATTCTCATACTGTACTAACCCTAGCCCTTTGGATGATCTGGTCCCACTTTGTATTAAGTGTCTCTAATAACTGTGTAGTTACACATGAACAACATATGCAACAACAATGTAACTAATGATGAATTAGTACCTGTTACAGATGAATTACAGCAGTAAAGCGTATGTAATTACATATGTGTATCAACTTCAGTTTTGCCTTTTGCCATTACACAAGTGAATCTTCATAGCTGTAATAACATATTCTCTCTCATGTAATTACACACATGTAATAACATAAATGTTAGAGACTATGGCAAATCTAGTTTAATTTCTTAATGTAAGTTAATACATACCTGTCAGAAAAGGCTTCTGGAACAAAACATCTTGTTCCAGTCTGATTACTAATGTAATTACATATGTTATTACTGTGCTGTTAACTATAACATTTTTACACCCAGTTTTCTTTGTTAAAAATGTAGAACAATACAATTCATTCAAAACAAATCAGACAGGTTTTTGTAAGAAGTACACCCTGGAAAAGACAACTGCTCTCGGTGTCTGCGCAGATATACAGGAAAACTAGGAAAATATCTGAAAATATACTGCACAACTCTAAAACAAACAAAGGCTAAGATGGCATTTTGGAGCCACTTGTTAAAAAATGAATGAGGTCATAATATTTTAAAATTAAAGTAGTAATTATTTCAAGATTAAAGACGTACACTGTCAGAAACTCTGTCTCTGTGGTGGGACCCTCATGGGGAAATATTCTGTATTGAAAGTTAGGGAACACAGATGTACCTTATTCTCTAATAATTGTTGATTTTAAATTGTGTTGATTTCATATGCTTCATTTCATCTCCAGGAGTTACATTATGTTCTTTCACTTTACACAGCTCTGTGATGAACTAAACATGCCCCTCTCCTTCTTCAGAAGAGAATGTAATGTACCTTTGGGGAACACACCTGGATTTTAACACCACTTCTGTATAAGGTAAGTTTCACTGTTTGTATCTTTACTCACAATAGTGTACCTTTTGAGGATTAAGTCGTAATAATTTCAGAATAAAGTCACTGGGCTACCACACTTCCCACATTAAAAACACACACTCTTTATTTTCTCTGGATGAGAAGCCGTGTTCTAGGGCTGCAGTAGGTTTTTCTGAGAATGATTTTATTTCTGTGTTTAATAACGGGAACTGTGTATTTACTCTGTATTACTGGCTTTTCTAGCCTTAATATTGTATCTGCAATTTTCAGCAAAAGAATGTTCCCATGCCTCAAACACGCTCTACCGTAAAACACAATGTAGATGCGAAAGTGGAATGAGACACCGTGGGCTGCTCCAGTTACTTTACATTATCAAAATATTGGCTTTTATCTCAAAATCTCATATTTTCTTTTCTTTGAGAAGTGGGCCTCAAGTGGTGTCGTATTTATCAGGTGACGTTTACCCACTCACTGTTGCTATGGGATTAAAGGAGGACACAGCATTGAGTCAGTAGTCCACAGACTGACGTGGTGCTCCATCAACCACAATAACATCTTTTACAACCGCAATATCTATTTTTTTTACAACACACTACACCATCATATGGATTCCAAAGTAGTTTTTGTCTCATCTCATGTGCTGTTTTTATAGGCCCTGGGGCAACTTTAGTCTGGAGCACTGTAGAGGCACCCACTGGTGTGTGGAGCGTTGGAGCTGTGTTCTCTGGGCTGATGGAACACCATCCAAAGTCACAGGGATGAGTTGGAGTGGTGTTTGTGATCCAGAACTATCCAGAACACACCAAATCTTCACTTAGATGTTCCAAAATCTGGTCTAAAGCCTTCCCAGAAGAGCAGAGGCTGTAAATGCAGCAAAGGGGACACAAACCCCTGGTTAAAACCCCCTACCTTCAGAGAAAATGCTGGCTGTGCAGTAAACTTTTGTACACAGAGTGTAAGTCTTGTTTGATTGAGTTCTGTTGGGGTAAGGGGATAACTGGATTTGGTGCTTTAGCATTCTTGTAAAGACAGCTTGCTTTTGAAGATTCAGTGAAGCAGCTCTCTCTCTCTCTCTCTCTGAGGCTTTCTCTTAGGGTTGCCTGATTGCTTGTGATATTCAGCCTACTGTAAACGCCCCCCAATATCAATCTGGATTGAGATTTCCCTCCTGTAGTGCTTTCCTCCTGCGAGCGGCCCCTCAGGGGGAGACAGTCGATTGCAGTGGTCCCCAGGGTGCACGCTCCGAGGCCCGGGCTGTAAGAGCAGATTAAGTCCGAGATGGAATTTCTGATTTGTTTACTCCGTTCTCTTCCCTCCAAAAAGGTGAAGAAGTCCAGAGTCTCGTTTGGGGTTCGGCAGCGGCGCTGGAGGCAGCAAACTGAGCTCACTTCACTTCTGTTTACACCCCGCCGAAAGAAAACAACTGTATGTTTAAGTGTCTCGACATACTGGGGGGAAACAGAGGAGGGAAGCACTGGAGAACAGACGAATCCGTCGACGGTAAACAGCCGCAGAGTCTCTTGTTTGCTGGATTTGCTCAGGCCTTACATATGTTGTGAGCAGTCTCAAGCTGGGAATTCTTCAAGAGCGGATGATCAGTCATCAGCTGAGCAAGTCTGAAACAATCATGAGGTACCATCGCTTCCCTCAGCTTTCTGAACAAATGAACCAGAACAGAGAAACACTATCCCACAGTTCCTTAGTTCTCCAGTCTTCACCAAATGGAGCTTCTGTAGTCCTGGAATGGAGATTAGATCTTGTGATCAGTGTGTAATACTAATTACACAAGCTAGGATTGGTTCTAGTTCCGAATCAATACAGACAAGTTCAAAGTCCTGAGGTAATACAGGCAAGGCTCAAGTTGGATTTCAAGTCAATGCAGGCAAGTTGGAGTTTGAGGGATGTCTTGGGTCAAGTCGGCAATGAATACATTTAAACCTCAAGTCAGGTTCTAGGTGTAAACAAGTAAGTTTCAGGTACAGGCAAAGTCTCAATCGCCTCAGTACAAACAACTCCTAAACTGACTGCCAAGTGCCAAGTACAGGTACAAGTCTCATGTTGAGAGAGAGAAAGAGAAAGAGAGAGAGAGAGAGATTGCTTTAGAAATATTGTCCTTCCAACATTCTTGTTTTTGACATTGAATTATAGAAATAAATATGTATTAAACATAAGTATTGGCTTTGTACGGTTCTGGAAAAGCTAAATAAATATAATAAGAGCTTTTAGTTTATGAATTTATTACTTATTTGGAATGAATGCCTCAAAATGATCCATTTTCTATGGTACATATTGCTTTACAACACAGCAAAATGGCCGGTGTTGAAGTAAAAAATATTTGATTAAAAACACCATTCCCTGGATTCGTACAATGTTCACAAAATAGAATTCATATCCGTGTGATGAGTAGGAGTTCACGCTTCACGGATGTACACATTAATTTTTGATTAATACCCTTCAGTCTTGTCTGTAATCATAACCCAAATCCTAGAACCAGCTCTTTAATAATCACCAATGATAATGTTCAATAGGGCTGCAGTCAGGAGAGATTTGGGGCCCAAGGCAGTGTGGACAATTCAGTGTCGTGTTGCTCCAGCCATTCCTGAGTGATATGACGGGCACCTCCCTGCTGAAAAATCACACTGTTGTCGGGAAAGACCTCATGAGGATGTGGGTGCAGATGCTCAGCAAACAGATCCAGGTAGCGTTCACCGTTCAAGGACTGTGGTAGGGTCATAGGGCTGACCAAGAGAATGCGCCCTAGGTTTTTACCCCGCCACTACCACTGGCCAACGTTGCCAACTATCCATTGACATGATCACAGGGGCGCTTTGTGGTTTTATAATTACAGACTGAAGTCCATTTGTAGCTCTGCTACTTATTTCACCAATTTCATTCGTGGTGGCATGTTAGTGTGTGTTGGGCAGGTACACGTGGATCAGACACAGCAGTGCTGTTGGAGTTTTAAACCCTCTGTCCACTCCTTGTCCACTCTGTTAGACACGCCTACCTCGTTGATCCACCTTATAGATGTAAAGTCAGAGACAGTATCTGTGTTTGTTGGTCATCCTGTAATCCTTTATACTGCTGTGTCTGATCCACCGTACTAACAAAACACACACTAACACACCACCAGCACGTCAGTGTCACTGCAGCGCTGAGAATGATCCACCTGCTCTGTGGGGGTTTTGTAGGGCAGCCGCATCGTCGCGCAAAAACTATCCAAATTGCCATCAGCTTCTAAGCAGATGTGTTGGGTCTTGACTATGTGACTGTGGAAGAAGCTCCTCAGCCTTCCCCACTAACTCGGCTTATTAAAGGCAGGGGTGTAAACAAAGTGCAGGTTAATGGATACAGACCAAGACTGAGGAGAAACATCTAACACAACAACAGCGAGTTAAGACCAACAGCCAACAGCATTGGACAAATAACCAGAGCCACCTCCAGCGCAGACTCCCCAGGAGATCCATTACTCCCACTCTCAGGGAGAACTCTGTCTGCCATCTCCAGCATCACGTCTGCTTTTAATATCATGGCTCTGCCCCCCGTCATCACATGAGCAAGCCCTGCAAAAGAGGCACAGACACAAACAAAGCCCAACAAGCACAGCTGACACAAACCCGGACTGTCTGCATGTAACCAGAACTGGTCTTTCAACATGACGTTACAAGCCAAGATTTCAGGACTCCAGTCTACACAATAACACCACAAACAAACATTCTCAGTCTCTCCACTTGTTTCCACATGGTCTGGCCTCAAGGTCTATGTGTGAGCAAGGCCAATGATAAATCTACAAATCATGTAATAAATGTGTAATAGCCTTATACCTGCATTGTAAAAAAAACGGGCATATTTTTGAGATCAGTCTTTTAAGCTACTTCTCTGTTTTTGTTTGGTCCCCTGATCATTTCAAACCTGCAGTTTAAACAGAAATAAGGTCCTGAAGCTAATGAAGTGCAGGTGTAGCTGAGGCTGGGTCAAGGATAGCCACGCTTGTGTGGTCATTTGTTCGCTGTTGTTTTGTAAGCTCCCTGTTAGCAGCCAGCTCCACTGCTGCTCTTTCCTGAGGCTGTTTCCTCGTTTGGCACATGCCGTCAGGATTTTTGACACCGGCCCCCTTGACACATTAAGGCTCTTCCTATTCCCTGTGACTGAAATCCCTGAAATTTGGGCAGTTCGCCTCGACAAACCTGACGTGAAACTGGCTGCAGGGTGCCTCATCTCATTCCAGGAAATAGCTCATATTTTTTTATGGTGGAAACAACTTTTTCAGTGTTAATAACACAAAGCCTCTTAGAGTAACACGGAATAATCAACATGTTCGCTGATTGTGTTCTCTGTAAAAGTACGGAACCCTGTTCCTGCTGCCTACATTTTTTTCCCCCTTCACCTTTCTGGCAGCTGTACGTCAAAAGTTTGAGTTATTCTTATTCAAA
Source organism: Hoplias malabaricus (assembly GCF_029633855.1). NCBI lineage: Eukaryota > Metazoa > Chordata > Actinopteri > Characiformes > Erythrinidae > Hoplias > Hoplias malabaricus. The sequence continues at coordinate 16,615,770 of NC_089803.1, read as the reverse complement.
GTTGTGTCTCACTGTCTCTAAATAAATATTTATTTCCTCAAAAATGAACTTCCCTAAGAGTCCTGAGAATGTAAACTAAAATTCCAATTTTTTTTACTTTAAAAATCCTCAAAATCCTGCAGAAAACAGGCAGCTATTTTGAAATGTCATTATTTATTACTATATATTTGTTTTCTGTATTCCACAATAGAGTCATTATCCTGAGTCAACCATTATCCAGAAAGTACAAGCGAGGATGGCAATGGTTTACTTAAAAAGAATTATATTATATTGTATTATCCATCAATCCAACCATTATCTGTAACCCTTATCCAGTTCAGGGTCGCGGTGGGTCGAGAGCCTACCTGGAATCATTGGGCGCAAGGTGGGAATACACCCTGGAGGGGGCGCCAGTCCTTCACAGGGCAACACAGGCACACACACACCTACGGACACTTTTGAATCTCCAATCCACCTACCAACGTGTGTTTTTGGACTGTGGGAGGAAACCGGAGCACCCAGAGGAAACCCACGGGGAGAACACACCAACTCCTCACAGACAGTCACCCGGAGGAAACCCACGCAGACACAGAGAGAACACACCAACTCCTCACAGACAGTCACCCGGAGGAAACCCACGCAGACTCAGGGAGAACACACCACACTCCTCACAGACAGTCACCCGGAGGAAACCCACGCAGACACAGAGAGAACACACCACACTCCTCACAGACAGTCACCCGGAGGAAACCCACGCAGACTCAGGGAGAACACACCACACTCCTCACAGACAGTCACCCGGAGGAAACCCACGCAGACACAGGGAGAACACACCACACTCCTCACAGACAGTCACCCGGAGGAAACCCACGCGGACACAGGGAGAACACACCACACTCCTCACCAGTGGCGGATGCTGGTCTTTCAAGGAGGGGAAGCTCAATTTCGGCTTACATCATAAAATGTGTCGGTTTATTTATACGTAAATTCTACCCTCTGTTCCTTTTTAAGGAAATGATCTGTGACCCTGTCGTACCAACAAGGCGTCTTTTCCAGGGTCTTGACTAGAGTCCTCTCAATGGCCAGCAGAGCTAGGCTGCTTAAACGGCCTTGGTCCGTGTGAAGTGTGTCCGCCTGTGCTCCCACGGATCTCTACACCAAAGGATCGCTGATTCGCTCATTTCGCTGTCAATCAAAAAGGGATTCAGCCTCAGACAGATCATCCAATCATCATGCAGAAGCTGAGCGTCCGGGCCAGCCGAGGCCAGCCCACTGCCCCACAGACCCCCAGAGACGCTGAGTGTCCGATGGGTGGGACAAAGCCCAGCATTTATCCAATGACTCGTCTCGTTTCGCTGCACTTCGCTGCTTCGCTATTGAACTCTGTGGACGCTCAGCGTCCGCACTGTTTAAATCACTGTGAAGCTGTGGGAATGATTGAGAGGAAAGCCACGTCTTTACCAGTGATAAGAAGCTGATTCTGAACAAAAGTTGAGCGCGTTGTAGTGCATATTTATTCAATGACATCTACACACAACAGTATATATTTGATCACTTATTTTTTTACATTTGAGGGGAAGCTGAGCTTCCCTTGCAGTCTTAGAGCGATCGCCTCTGCTCCTCACAGACAGTCACCCGGAGGAAACCCACGCAGACACAGGGAGAACACACCACACTCCTCACAGACAGTCACCCGGAGGAAACCCACGCAGACACAGGGAGAACACACCACACTCCTCACAGACAGTCACCCGGTGGAAACCCACGCAGACACAGGGAAAACACACCACACTCCTCACAGACAGTCACCCGGAGGAAATCCACGCAGACACAGGGAGAACACACCACACTCCTCACAGACAGTCACCCAGAGGGAACCCACGCAGACACAGGGAAAACACACCACACTCCTCACAGACAGTCACCCGGAGGAAATCCACGCAGACACAGGGAGAACACACCACACTCCTCACAGACAGTCACCCAGAGGAAACCCACACAGACACAGGGAAAACACACCACACTCCTCACAGACAGTCACCCGGAGGAAACCCTGTGCAAACACTGTTCAGGAATGGTTTGAGGAACATGACCCAGAATTCATATTGCTGCCCTGGCCACCACCTCTACTGTCAACATTTTGGTTCTAGACACCACAGGGCACCTACCTACCATCTTGTGGCATCCATTTATTGAGAGGTCAGAGCTGTGGACACAAACTTTGGTTTTGGTGGCAACAAGTGGGATCTACGTATTAGGTAGCTGCTTTTAATATTATCTCTGATGAGTGTACAGCTGCAGTGTGTGGACGTGTACAGAGCTACTTTTCAGACCTGAGCTTTGTTTTCCTCATTGATGGAACACACAATATAGACCAGTTTAAGGACATAAAGAGAAGAAGTGTGTGTGTTTGTGTGTTTATATTTGTGGCAGAATATACAACTTCAAGTGTTTCGACCCTTCAACAAAGTCTTTGGGTTTTGGGGGGGGTTTAACGGCAAATACCACAAATCTGTTTATGAGTAATTTATGATAAGCCCTAGGAACAGATACATAGGAGTCTGGAGTTTTGCATTTTGAGCAGTCAGTGTGTGTGTGTGTGTGTGTGTGTGTTTGAGAGAGAGAGAAAGACAGAAAGGAAGTGCGAGAGAGCACAAAGAAGAATATGAATATATAATACCCACAGGATAAAAAGTGCTTAACAGTGTAAAGTCCTTTAAAATTAATTGAGCGACCGAATGTAACAACAGTGGAGTGTGGCAGACCGCAATTGGCTCCAGTCCTCTAGGGGGCGGGACAGAGCTAAAGCTGAGAGCACTGCCCCTGCTGCACTTTTTTCCTGAGGGAAAAGGCCATTACACACCGTCTCAAAAAAAGAGTATGAACCAGTAATGTTCAAACTCCCACCCCCAACCAACCCCACTGCCCCGACCTACCCTCACCCTCACCCCGACCAACCCTCACCTCGCCCTCAACCCGACCCACCCTCACCCCGACCTACCCTCACCCTCACCCCGACCAACCCTCACCTCGCCCTCAACCCGACCTACCCTCACCCCACCCTACCCTCACCCTCACCCCGACCCACCCTCACCTCACCCTCAACCCTACCCACCCTCACCCCGACCTACCCTCACCCTCACCCCGACCAACCCTCACCTCGCCCTCAACCCGACCCACCCTCACCCCACCCTACCCTCACCCTCACTCCGACCCACCCTCACTCCGACCCTACCCTCACCCTCACCCCGACCCACCCTCACCCCACCCTACCCTCACCCTCACCCCGACCCACCCACACCCCACCCTACCCTCACCCTCACCCCGAACCACCCACACCCCACCCTACCCTCACCCTCACCCCACCCCACCCTCACCCTCACCCCGACCAACCCACACCCCACCCTACCCTCACCCTCACCCCACACCACCCTACCCTCACCCTCACCCCACACCACCCTACCCTCACCCCGACCAAACATCATCTCGCCCTCAACCCGACCTACCCTCATCCTCACCCCGACCCACCCTCACCCCACCCTACCCTCACCCTCACCCCGACCCACCCTCACCCCATCCGACCCACCCTCACCCCACCCTACCCTCACCCTCACCCCGACCCACCCACACCCCACCCTACCCTCACCCTCACCCCACCCTACCCTCACCCCGACCCACTCTCACCCCACCATAACCTCACCCTCACCCCGACCCACCCTCACCCCACCCTACCCTCACCCCGACCCACCCAAATGTCACAACCAAAACAAATACTTAAAACTACCGTACAGACATTTTATTCCAAATCATTCTGGACCATTTCCTGTGCGGTAATTGCAATTCTGCCACAATGTAAAGAGCAGCTGATGTGCTCAAATGATGTAGAAAACTGAAAATCAACAACACCACAAAACGACGGAGATATGAGTTTTATTTGGACAGTGATTTTATGGGAGTAGAGAATCGCCTGTTTCCAAATCCAGATGGTTTAGTTTTGTATACTGTTGAAGTTTTTTTTAATTAATTCATTCATTCATTTTGGTAACTGCCTCATCCATTTCAGGGTCACCATGCGTACAAAGCCCGATTTCTCACACTCACCCAGTCACACACACACACTCACAGCTGTGGACAGTTTCACACACTCACCCAGTCACTCAAACACTCACACCTGTGGACAGTGTCACACACTCACCCTGTCACACACACACACTTACACCCGTGGACAGTGTCAAACACTCACCCATTCACTCAAACACTCACACCTGTGGACAGTTTCACACACTCACCCAGTAATTCACACACTCACACCTGTGTACAGTTTCACACACTCACCCAGTCCACCCACACACTCACACCTGTGGACAGTTTCACACACTCACCCAGTCCCTCACACACTCACACCTGTGGACAGTTTCACACACTCACCCAGTCACTCACACACTCACCCAGTCACTCACACACTCACACCTGTGGACAGTTTCACACACTCACCCAGTCCCTCACACACTCACACCTGTGGACAGTTTCACACACTCACCCAGTCACTCCCACACTCACACCTGTGGACAGTGTCACACACTCACCCAGTCACTCCCACACTCACACCTGTGGACAGTGTCACACACTCACCCAGTCACTCACACACTCACACCTGTGGACAGTTTCACACACTCACCCAGTCACTCACACACTCACACCTGAGGACAGTTTCACACACTCACCCAGTCACTCACACACTCACACTTGTGGACAGTGTCACACACTCACCCAGTCACTCACACACTCACACCGGTGGACAGTGTCACACACTCACCCAGTCACTCACACACTCACACCTGTGGACAGTTTCACACACTCACCCAGTCACTCAAACACTCACACCTGGGGACAGTTTCACACACTCACACCTGTGGACAGTGTCACACAGTCACCCAGTCACTCACACACTCACAGCTGTGGACAGTGTTACACACTCACCCAGTCACTCACACACTCACACCTGTGGACAGTCTTACACACTCACCCTGTCACTCACACACTCACACCTGTGGACAGTCTTACACACTCACCCTGTCACTCACAAACTGACACCTGTGGACAGTGTCATACACTCACCCAGTCACTCACACACTCACACCTGTGGACAGATTCACACACTCACACCTGTGGACATATTCACACACTCACCCAGTCACTCACATACTCACACCTTTGGACAGATTCACACACTCACCCAGTCACTCACACACTCACACCTGTGGACAGTTTCACACACTCACCCAGTCACACACACACTCACACCTGTGGACAGATTCACACACTCACCCAGTCACTCACACACTCACACCTGTGGACAGTCTCACACACTCACCCAGTCACTCACACACTCACACCTGTGGACAGATTCACACACTCACCCATTCACTCACACACTCACACCTGTGGACAGATTCACACACTCACCCAGTCACTCACACACTCACACCTGTGGACAGTTTCACACACTCACCCAGTCACTCACACACTCACACCTGTGGACAGTTTCACACACTCACCCAGTCACTCACACACTCACACCTGTGGACAGTTTCACACACTCACCCAGTCACTCACACACTCACACCTGTGGACAGTCTCACACACTCACCCAGTCACTCACACTCTCACACCTGTGGACAGTTTCACACACTCACCCAGTCACTCACACACTCACCCAGTCACTCACACACTCACACCTGTGGACAGTTTCACACACTCACCCAGTCACTCACACACTCACACCTGTGGACAGTTTCACACACTCACCCAGTCACTCACACACTCACACCTGTGGACAGATTCACACACTCACTCAGTCACTCACACACTCACACCTGTGGACAGTTTCACACACTCACCCAGTCACTCACACACTCACACCTGTGGACAGTTTAACACACTCACCCAGTCACTCACACACTCATCTGTGGACAGTGTCACACACTCACCCAGTCACTCACATACTCACACCTGTGGACAGTTTCACACACTCACCCAGTCCCTCACACACTCACACCTGTGGACAGTTTCACACACTCACCCAGTCACTCACACACTCACACCTGTGGACAGTTTCACACACTCACCCAGTCCCTCACACACTCACACCTGTGGACAGTTTCACTCTCTCATTCAGTCACATATTTACACCTGTGGACAACCTATGTGTTTGCACTTCAAGAGGAAAGTGAAGCACCTGAAGGAAACCCACGCAGACACAGGGAGAACACACCCTACCCCTCACGGACAGGGACCCGAAGTGGGGGTCAAACCCAGACACCCTGGAGGTATGCACCTAAGAGAATTATAGCCATTTAAATTAATTCTTTCTCAGTAAGCGTGGTGCTTGCAGAAGTTCATGTGTACATCCGCCAGTTTAATACATTCATAATGCTGTTTCTGAAAAATATGAAGTAGCGTTACAGCATTAACTAATGATACATACATGATTAGCACCCGATTAGTTCATAATCAGCCTTTTTCTTCAGTCATTATCCCTCATGTTATGGCTGTGCCCCAATTCTTCACTTCACTAGGCAGTATATATCCTGTATTAACCTTAAAAGTGTTGCTATGACAACACATGTCAAATATCCACACTGCGTAGTGCACAGCGTAGGTCATAAATGAACAGTTTCTGCATGAAAATAATGACTTTTATGTTTTCTTCTCTTCTCTTGTAAGGGTGTAGGGCAGTGTTTCTATTTGAGACAGAATCCAAACATAGTTCCCGACGTGAGAAGCTCTTCATTTTTCTCATTGGGAAAATGATCATTACTTTACTCAAAAATCTACTGTTTCAAAGAATGCACTGTGGATTTTTAGTTCACTCAACTTTCACACTTGTTACTATTCTACATACTGCACAAAAAAAGTGTTAGAATGAAGTGTTAAAGTGTGTAATTGGGACACAGCCTATGAAGCAGTCCCTGTGTTGACCTAGTTGCCTGGATGTGATAGAGGTTCTGTGCTAAACCTAGTGTCCGAGGTTAAACGTGGCCACTACCTTGTGGAGGGGGACCCACTCTTTGGGGCATGTGCTGGTTCATTCATGGGACGACACAGTGTAGTGTCTCCTTTTGGACTAAAGTGTGTCACATTCTTTCACGCCCCTGCGGCTCGATTACGTCCCCCGGCAGTGGCTGACGAGCTGTGGACAGTAGCCATTTTGAAGCTTTAAATTTCTGTCACTTCTGTGATCCGTTGTCTTAGTCCAAAGCCCATGCTCCAAAGGATTCGGCCAGCGATCTGGACCTTCAGCTCCGGCAAAAATGAAGGGATCATGTATTTGAGGCATTTAATCTCTCACACGCTGAGCGTACCGGGCAATTTCCTGCCGAGCGAACCGGGTGACCATGGAAACGAGGAGATCCTGGCGTATTGAATATGTGCGGCTAAAATAGACTTCTACTGGAGCATAATAAAAACAGATGAGGGGAATGCGGAGAATGGCCGTGGAGCAATATCCACACTTTAGCTGTTTACGAGGAGCCGGTGATCTACACTGTGTCAAGCACTGGAAAGAGAATCGAATTCCATGACCGTGATGTGGCTCTCCGCCTTGGAAAATAAAAAAATAAAACAAAACGGGAGCGTGTTCCTCATCCATCTACTTCACCCTCCGCCTGCGTACAGTCAGCTGAGCTGCTGAAGAGCCAGAGGTAAAGCAGGGATTAGTGCAGAGTCCCGATGAGTGATAAGAGGAGGTCAGTAAGGGGCAGAGAGGCCAGGCCACAGAGAGATTTATGGCCCTCGAAGGTAGAAAAGGGGGCAACAGACTTCACACGTTCCAACACAGACATTAATCTATACATGCTCCGCCTACAAATACCACCTGCGCCATGGGGACAAAGAGAAATGAACGAGAGAGAGAGAGAGAGAGAGAGGACAAATGGATGAGAGTGAGGGAGAGAGAATAAAAAATAAAGAGGATGAGAAAATAGGAAATGAACAAGAGAGAGAAAAGTATAAAGAGAGAGAGGGACAAGTAAGTAAGAGAGTGAGAGAAATTCAGTGAGGGAAGAAAGGAAAGGAAAGAGAGTGAGAGGAGAGGAAATGTAAAAGAGAGGGAGAGGGAGAAGAGAGAGAGGTGAGGAAAGGAGAGAGAGAGAGAGAGAGAGAGAGAGAGAGAGAGAGGACAAATGGATGAGAGTGAGGGAGAGAATTAAAAAGAAAGAGGATGAGAAAATAGGAGATAGAGAAATTAATGAGAGAGAGAGCGAGAGAGAGAGAGAGAGAGAGAGAGAGAGAGAGCATATGGAGTGAGAGAGAAATGAATGACAAAAAAGAGCAGAAGAGAACGATGAAGAGAAAGCAAGACAGGATGACAGAGAATTAGGAGTGAGAGAGAAATGAGAAAGAGAAAAGGGAGAGAGAAATGGATGATGGAGATGAGATAGTGAGGAAAAAAAGACAAGCATGAGGCAAGAGAGTCAAATGAGAGAGAGACAGAGAAAATTAAGAGAGAAAGAAAAGTAAGAGAGAGAGAGAAAAGTAAAAAAGAGAAGTAAAAAGGGAAAGAGAGAGAAAAGTAAAAAAGAAAGAGAGAGAAAAGTAAAAAGAGAGAGGGGACAAGTATGTAAGAGAGAGAGAAATTCAGAGAGGGAAGAAAGGAAAAAGAAAGAGAGGAGGAAATGAAAATGAGGGAGAGGGAGAAGAGAGAGGGGTGAGGAAAGATGAGAGAGAGAGAGAGAGAGAGGACAAATGGATGAGAGTGAGGGAGAAAATTAAAAAGAAAGAGGATGAGGAAATAGGAGATAGAGAAATGAATGAGAGAGAGAAAGAGAGAGAGAGAGAGCATATGGACTGAGAGAGAAATGAATGACAGAAAAAGAGCGAAAGAGAACGATGAAGAAAAAGCAAGACAGGATGACAGAGAATTACGAGTGAGAGAGAAATGAAAAAGGGAAAAGGGAGAGAGAAATGATGAGGGAGATGAGATGGAGAGGAAAAAAAACAGGCATGAGGCAAGAGAGTCAAATCAGAGAGAGACAGAGTGAGAGAGAAAAGTAAAACGAGAGAGAGAGAAGTAAAACGAGAGAGAGAAAAGTAAAAAGAGAGAGAGGGACAAGTAAGTAAGAGAGTGAGAGAAATACAGAGAGGGAAGAAAGGAAAGAGAGAGAGAGGAGAGGAAATGAAAAAGAGAGGGAGAGGGAGAAGAGAAAGAGGTGAGGAAAGGAGAGAGAGAGAGAGAGACCCATCCCTCTATATCTGATGTCTCGTTGTGTATTCGTGTGGCTCTGAGCAAAACTCACTGTGTGTGTGTGTGTGTGTGTGTGTGTGTCAGTCACACTTTAGTGAAAACCCCACTAAGGTCCACCACAAGCAGCGGGACGCTGTAATGTCCCCCAGAGGACAGGAGATAAGTTACACATAATTCTATCAAAACTCCCATGGGCCAAATGTTTTTGGACACCCTTCCAACCCTGGGGGGGTCCCTCTGAGACGACAGAGGGGGGCAGGGCAGGAGAAGCTGGCAGTGTCCAGTGCTTCTGTATTTGTGAATGAGGTTGGGTCTGTTCAGTGTGTTTGTTCCTTTGGGCCTGCGTTCCATTCCGGAACGAAACAAATCTCGGACAAAAGCTACGCTTTCCAGTATAATTACATCCCGAGGATTGCCCCCACACTCAGAGTGGCTGTAATTACATCGTGGCTTGGACGTGGCCCTGGCCGCGCTGCGATGGTGAATTCCCGCTGATAACGGCGCACGGCGGACGGGCGGAGTCACACGTCTTTAATTTGCCCTGAAAGATTTAATTTTAGATTGAGAGTTCAGGTGGCTGGAGCTTCCGTGTCGAGTCCCGGGGGATTGGGACTCTGTGGGAGAGACCTATTTAAAGGTGGAGGTCTCGTGGGGCTGGGGTGAGGGGTGGGGGGTGAAGGTGGGGGTGAGGGGCTACAATGAGGATTTATACTCCCTTTGGAAAGGCAGCTTTGATCCCAGTCGACTCTGTGCTGAGTCTGTGCTGCGGAGTTGTGTTATTGACTGATGACCTGAGAGAGAGAGAGAGAGAGAGAGAGAGAGAGAGAGAGAGAGGGTGAGTGAGAGAGAGAGAGAGAGGTATAATAGAGGGGGTGAGAGAGAGCTAAGCAAGTATAGGAGAGAGAGAGAGAGAGAGAGAGAGAGAGAGAGAGAGAGAGAGAGAGAGAGAGAGAGAGAGAGAGGGTGAGTGTGAGAGAGAGAGAGAGAGGTATAATAGAGGGGGTGAGAGAGAGCTAAGCAAGTATAGGAGAGAGAGAGAGAGAGAGAGAGAGAGAGAGAGAGAGGGAGGGTGTGAGAGAGAGGTATAGTAGAGTAGTAAAGAGAGAGAGGGAGAGAGAGAGAGAGGCATAGTAAAGGGTGTGAGAGAGAGCTAGACAGAGGTATAGTAGAGAGAGTGAGAGAGGTAGAGAGAGAAAGAGAGAGAGTGAGAGAGAGAGTGGGAGAGGTAGAGAGAGAGAGGGAGAGGGAGGTATAGTAAAGGGTGTGAGAGAGTGCTAGACAGAGGTATAGGAGAGAGAGAGAGGGAGGTATAGTAGAGAGAGTGAGAGAGGTAGAGAGAGAGAGAGTGAGAGAGGTAGAGAGAGAGGGAGAGGAAGGTATAGTAAAGGGAGTGAGAGAGAGCGAGAGGTTGAGAGAGAGAGGTAGAGGAAGGTATAGTACTGAGAGTGAGAGGTAGAGAGAGGTATAGTAAAGAGAGAGAGAGAGAGAGGTGTAGTAGAGTGAGCGAGAGACAGACTCCTTAGATGTCCCCCTATACCTGCTGAACAGTGGAGACGGACCCTGGACGGTGGGAGTGCGTCTCTGACAGCACTAGAGCGGTCCACCGCGGTCCGGTCGCTCCGGCGCTCTGACTAATTACAGTTACGCAATTACTGTGTTTGTTGTGGTGGAATTAGTGTTTCCAAGGCGATGTTCTGCACACAGCACACACACTGCATGGTAATAAGGCGGATGGAGCTGTCAGTGGGCCGCCTGTGTTGGTCCAGCTGGGGCTAATGACCATTACACACTTCCACTTAACACACGGCTGGCTTCACCAGCGCGCCGGCTTCGCCCGCCTCTCACACAACACTCTTTAACCCTTACAACCCTCCACCCAGATCCACAGAGATCACCGCCGCGTCTCCCTATGTGTGTCCAGCCGACCTTACATAATCACGGGATGCAGTTATATAATCATTTACATAATGAAGTACACTTGTTTACACTCTGTCCACAGGTCTTGAGCTTAGAAGTGACAGAGAGAAGTCAAACTAGAAGGCGTCTAAGAATGATCATGGATCGTACAGACGTAGGGACGACTACAACATTGGCTCAGATCTCCTTCCAGTCACTGGTCACTAAGCAACAAAGGTAGAACACAACGACCCCCCCTTAGGATGTGTCTAATGAAAAGTAAATCTCTTAATCAACTGAACGCAGACTTTTTTTGACTCATCTTCAGTGCATCTGCTCTCCATGACCAGTCCGGCTGAGACATCAGAGAGGTCTTCCAGTGTGAATCTACCCATGTGATTCATCCTGGAGTATTACTACGCCGGTGTGTGGAGGAGTGGGTTTGCTGTGACTTGGCTGCTGTCTCTCTCCTGTGAAGCTCTCTGTTGATTTCTTTTTCAGAAAGAGACATGATGGAGGTCACTGAAGCCCACTCAGTCTTGGCCTCGTCTCATTAGCACTGTTAGAAACAAAGGTGCTACGAAGGGTTTGTGATCGATGTCGTAGAAGAACCAAGTTTGGTTCCATACAGAACCATGTTTGTTTAAAAACCATCACTGGATCCTAAGGTTCTTTACCCATTTACACGTATCAGTAGAAACAGTTCTTTACGGAACCAAAAGTGGTTCTTCTATGACATCACCCTTTGTTAGACCTTTGTAAGCATCCGTTATTAAGAGTCTTGTCTTGGGCTCAGGGACCAATGAGTTTTCTTTGTGGGCGGGGCTTTACACTCTGTCAGTTTAGTTCAATGTCGACTGTAAAGAAACTAAGAGAATAAGAAACACATTTCACCCCACAGACACTAATGTCTGTCCCCTGGTGGATAAGGGGGACAGTATAATGACAGCGTTGTCTGAGGAGTTGCTCAAAGTGGGTTAAATTGTGGGTTAATCAGACTTTTAATGCCACATTTTCTTCACATTGGCTCCAACTTGATTTTCAGATTAGACAAAGTCCCTAAACTATTACATAAGACAAACACATAGTTTATTGACGGAGACTGCTAAGAGATTGAGACATATGGCGAAATTCTAATTTGCCAAGCATTACATATATACATTACACTTCAAGGAAAGTTGGCTAAATAAATAAAAATAGAAACGGCACTAGAAACATCTCCATCATTTGCTTCCAAACGTTGGCTTAGTGTGACTAAGATAATAATGAATACAGGGAGAGCACACCAAACTCACCCCAGGACCCTGGAGCTGTGTGGCAGTGGCACTACCTGCTGGGCCACCCTCAGTATGAATCATAAGGAATGTTAAATGAAGTACAATATCATATTTTTCCCTCCTTTTTGTTCTTTTTATTTTTATAAGGAATTTTGATCTGGTCTTGTCTCAGTCTCTGTCACTGCTGGGCTTAGTCTTGCCTCAGTCCTGATTTTGACTGGATGTGTCGGACTCAGCTCTTTTGACTATGACACTAGCCCTGACTCAAGCAAACAACACAAACAGCGGCACGATGTGTCACAAGCTGGGTTTCAATCCAAAAATTCATGTGTGTTGCCATTGTAATCAGACGCACATCAAGTTTAGAAAACAAAACATGCAATTTCTCAACTAGAGCCTGTTAAATTTTCTGCACTGTATGGACCAATCAGAATGCAGTGGTTGCAGCTGAAGGCCAAAAAAATGTCGGAACAGCTCGACTTGTACAGAGCAGGAAACAAAAGCTTAAAAACAATACGGTGACCAATGCAGAGGTTAAAGATAATATATATTTTCTAATGAGAAGAACAACATGCACATATCACCCTCAGACTCCTCTACTGACCTACAAAAGTGCATCTGTTTATTTATTTTTTATTATTTGTGCAAAAACAAATACAACAAAAAAGCAGAGTACAGTCAAGCAGAGTAGACACCATGCAGTGGAAAAGTGCCATAAACAACAAAGGATACAGACGAACCTCAGCAGGCAGCATTTTATACAAACACTCAATTCAGACATAACTCACTGCCTTCCTCCCTCAGAAGACTGCCTCAGTAGGCACAGTGGGTCACTACAGCAGTTCTGCTATGAAGCAAAGACTTGTTTATTCAACCTCAATATGTAAAAGCATGCAAGGAGTCATATAAGTGCATCTGTTCATCTTGACCAGTCAGAGTAGTCTTGAATCTACCCCCATGATTCATACCCGTGTATAACTGGCGCAGTGTATGGGGGAGTCGGGTTGCCATGGATTAGCTGCTAGCTAATTTCTCCTGTGTCACGCATTACACACTAAGTGAAAGTAAGAAAGTCAGGCTTATTTTCAATGAGTCAGTGTGGGAATGATCAGACGGCACGGAGAGGGAAATGAGAGGGGTTTGAAAGTGAAATCATTAGCACAGCTTCATGTGGCTGAGACAGGCATCTCTTAAAAGATTCCTGCTGGAGCTACTTTGAAGTGGGGTGCTGTGAATCCATTCACCCCGAGCATGGAGTCCCAAATGTGTGTGGTTTCCTGGTTTCTTTTATGGGTGAGGATAGTCTTACAGTAAGTGAAGACTTAGTGGTAATACATAAGCGACAGTGAGCCAGGTGCAAACGGAGTTCGGTTGTTTCGGGTTAATGCGAAGGCGAAGGCGTGTGTCGGATAATAATCGGCTGTTTGTTCAGCTCCATACACTGACACGGGTGGAAGACACTGACGTAAACAACAGGTAGTACGCCGTTCCACAGTTCAAACGGAGACAGAAACAGACACTAATGTGACACGTACGGCTGCTCCGGAGTGGGAGGCACCGCTGTTAGAGCTGTATTGTTTTCTCCATAAGTGCCTCCGGCACACAGTGAATGTACTGTATATGTGTCACTCTGCACTTCAGAGGAAACTCTTCACAGAAAGTATACACTAATGCTGTTTTGACACCGTGTCAAAGTGTGTGTGAGTGTGTGTTGATATATACTTTTACAGTGCATTAGCATTGGTAGAAACTATAGAAAAACTTGTATTGTCTTCCCTCATTTCACTGGGGTGTACCTCAAGGATACATCCTTGGCACCCTTAAGCTTGGAACATAACTGGACCATATACTATAGTCCATCTGTGGCTTTGCATATAATATTTATCACTTTTTCATGTTCTTAAACAGTCAGGACTAGAGATGGGTATTATTGCCAACCAAAAATCTTTCACTGGAACCGTGTAAATTATTTTGATTGCTTTTTATATAAGGTAAACAAGACTATGTTCTTGGGTTCATACGATCTCATTCGTTCATTTACAGTGATATCATGGGCATAGGCGCCTGACAGAGTGTTGTATGATTAGCTGTTTCTGTTGGTGGTGCTAATTGGAACTAGAAAGAAACATTTCTCATTGTTATTGAATAAAAATGTATTGTGAAACAAATCGAGAGCATTCTATTGCTCGGCACTACCAGGTATGATTTGGGGGGTGGATTATTCCCAGTGATACACTGACGTGGTGGTGGTGTGTTAGTGTGTGTTGCGCTGGTGTAGAGTGGATCAGACACAGCAGTGCTGCTGGAGTTTTTAAACCCTGCGTCCACCCTCTGTCCACTCTGTGAGACACTCCTCCCTCGTTGGTCCACCTTGTAGATGTAAAGTCAGAAACAGTAGCTCATCTGTAGCTGCACAGTTTGGGTATTTTCTAGTCCTCACTCAGTGGATACAGGACGCCGTCGGCTGGATGTTTTTGTTTGGTGGACTGTTGTTAGTGGACCATTCCTGTGCTGTTAGTAGTGAGATAAGGGTCTACACTGTTAGAAATGAAAGAAATGGAGCAGGTTTGTTTTCACCACACTTTCACATGAATGCGGAACGTGAGTCAAACATCAGTGAGTCTTGCCTGAGGGTTTTATTCTCCTCTAGCCACTGGGTAAAGTGACCTTTGGTGAGGTCTGCACAAAATCACAGTGTGTCCAGCAATACCAAAAAAGCCTCATGCATCTTTTATGCAGCGATAGACAACATGGTATCACACAGAAAGCTCGGACTCTACATGCTGGTATGGATCTCTGTGCACAACTTTAAGGGGTCATCCTCAAATTCCCAGAAGTGATGTCCAGTGTGGTTTGAGAACAGGCTACAGAAACAAGACTTCTCTTTCAGTGGCCAGTGTGTAGTGTCTGTTGTGTGTGGACTGCGGTTGGTACCCTGCAGTGGAGATCTGTCTGATGATCTGATGTGATCTGAGTGCCACCCTTGCGCGCTAATTGCAGCAGTGGGATGTGTGTATTATCAGGATAAAGCTGAGCCCAGAGGCAGCGCTGCCCTTTCCTTATCCCACTGATCCTGATTACCAGAGAATATCTTCTTCACAGAGAGGCTGATGTGTCTTACAATTGGCGTCAGGTTGTGAGTGCTGGCAAATCAAGCCGATTGGACTTGCAAGGCTTTCCTAAAAGGCTTGTTTAGATTAACCCTTACCAAGTGGTGCTAGGTAGCTTCATACCCCTCTTGCACCCATGGGCATTGTAACCTTGGGCAAATGTGGTCCAAAATATCACATTCTATTGGTCAGTGGTGTTCTGTGGAGAATATATGAGCAAATTCGAGTCAGCAGTAGCAGCTGAAATTATTAATTCAAATGAATATCTCATTATTACATGTAATAAGTATGTCATAAATGATATATTACATTGTGATTGTATTGTAATAGTGTCACAAATATATAAAAGCTTGCTTTTCCATCTGTAATCATTCATATATCATCCTCATATCATCATTTGTCGTCACTATTGACTACAATAATTACATATGGATGTACCAGTGGTCACTGAATAATAAGTTGCAGGGCATACCTAGAGTTTAAAAGGTTCCTATAGAGTTAAGGACTCATGGAGTAAACACAGTTTACACCTAGCAGCAGAGAATTTCTTGGTTTTCCCAGATACTTTCTGCTAACGTTGGTTAAATACAGGGTAATGCATGCCTCCACTCAGTCTATAGGAAGAGGGTCAGGATTCAGGGGTCAGTCACCCATCACTGGAGCAGAGCACATGGGTATTAAGTGCTTTGCTGAAGGCCAGGGCTGTGTTAAGTAGGTGTTTATCATGCAGTGGGTAGGCAGCAAGCTGCTGACTCATTCCTCAACACATACTGGGCCGTGATTGGCTGGTTCAAGCCCGGCAGGGCTCCAATAAAGGCCTCTAACCGGCACAAGGCATCAGGGAACGACGCTGTCAGTTCTCCAAAATAAAAGCTCCACTTACAGCTGCTTTGATAAGCCCACCTCCGCGATCAGCCCACAGCAGGCAGGTAAAGACACGGCGCAATGGAAAGGGACTTCAAAGGGGCCGTTCATGTAAATCAAACCTTAAACAAAGAGTCCTTTCTGCTCCTCGCTCAGTGGCCCCGATAACTCAGCGCCACCGCGGTTCCCTCTTTGAACTTTGCAGCTCTGATTGCAGCCGAGTGGATTTAGCAGACGGCGACAGGAGCGATTAGCCGGGCCCTGCTAACACTCCCAGATCCTCGAAAAAGGGCTGTCACCACATTAGTCCTCTCCTCTCTTCTCTGAAACAAGCGAAGAAAGTGCAGGTTTTAAACTTTCTATCCTCACACAGTCATCAGCCTTCACCTACATGCACCTACATGACCATACAGGTGCGCTTTGTAGTTCTACACTTACAGACTGTGGTCCGGCTTTATTTACCCCCCATCACACTGTTCTTCAATGGCCAGCACACCCTACTTATAATAAAGTATTCAGAGCAACAGATGGAGTAGAGTCTGCGAGTGTAGAGGTAAAAGTGCACCTATGCATCACTCCAATGCATCTCCCCAACAAAGCCTGTAGATCCTCATTACAACACGATGTTAACCTGGTCTCAACCTCAATTTGTACGTACTAACTTCACTAAAACTGCATTCTCAGAGTTTATACAGCGTGTACTAAATATAGTTAAGACTTTGCCTGTGTAAATGTGAACATATGATGCATAGTTCTACAGAAGTGCCCCACGCCGTTGTGAGTGTTTACACTTGTGCATTAGTGTTTCTGACTCACTCTGTAATTACACTGTCCAACCACTAGGGCTGACTCTCCAATACCTTCCTCTACAGTAGATTTATAAATCTGTGAATCTGTGAAATCTTTACCCTCCCGTGCTCCTGCTCCGTGTAGTGAGTTGGTCCTCAGGTGTATTTTTCCCTTGTTCCACCTTTTATTCTTTCCATGACGTCCAAACCAATGTCTGAGAAATCGACGATTGCTTTGAATGGTCTCTGTAGTGTGGAGAAGAAAAGTTTATATTTCTGGACTTGCTTGATCATAAGCCTGATCCAGCTTCGTTTGAATGTGGCCCGATCACAGCTTTTGTGGTCTGTGTTGTCACAATACTTACACTGTAAAAATTACTGTAAATTTACAGTGTATTTTTGACAGTAAGGTACTGTTATTCATTTTTACAGTATTCTACTGTTAATTTACAGTAAGTAGTGTACTGGTGACCCTGTGAAGGACTGGCGCCCCCTCCAGGGTCTATTCCCGCCTTGCGCCCAATGATTCCAGGTAGGCTCTGGACCCACCGCGACCCTGAACTGGATAAGGGTTACATTAAATGTACAGTATTTTTACTGTTATTTTAAAGTGTGCTGGCGTGTACATAATATACGGACATTTATTTACAGTGCAGTTACATTTCTGGGAAGGTGGGTGTCAGGCCATGGCGTAGGGTAAGACATGGGGCTGCTTATGGTGTAGTTTATATGCAGAGGCATAAATTGGCCTTAACCCTGACCCTAACACTCACCATAACCCTAAACCTAATCTCCAGGAGGTCAGAAGCTGTAGGGCTGTCTCCGGTGTAACGTTCCCTTTACAGCACTGTTTCTGTTTCTGTTTTCAGGTTCATCACTGACAGTTTGTTAGGATTTAGTGAAACAGTGCCTCCAGTGGTCAGGGGCTATCTTAGTGATTGTAAAATTGCTACCAGTCATAAGTAAAAATAAGGTTGAAATGTTAGGAATATTGTTGATGATTTTTTGAAGGTGACGGTGAAGGCAGCAAATATTTCCTCTGAGACATGTGAAGCACGGATTCAGCACACTTGGAGGAGAGCACTAACCGTTCAGTAGTCTCATGTTAACTAACAGACGCCCACAAAGGCTAGCAGGGTGCTGAGTGAACGATGGAGGGAAGAAGGCCAGTTGTGCACTACCAGATATCTGACAGAAAGGGTCATGACACTCAGAGGCCCATCATAGTGACCTTTTGACATTCTGACCACAGAAAAACACCGTCCAGCAGCTCAGGGGATGAACAATGTATGGTGAATAAATGCACAGAGAGAGAGAGAGAGAGAAGAGAGAGAGAGAGAGAGAGAGAGAGAGAGAGAGAGAGAGAGAGAGAGAGAGAGAGAGAGAGACATTAAATTCCCTTGGTGGCAGATCATTTGTCTTTGGCTTCTGCTCCTCCTCCCACGTTCATGGCTTTAAGGGACATCACTGTCAGGAATACAGAGTGTGATCAGTAAACAGTCTGAACAGCAGCAGTGTTCTCTCTAACAGCGATGATGGAGGTGGTGGTAATTGAATACTGTGAAGAACTGCACAGAAGCAGATTTGGGGAGAGATTTCATTTAGTTTGTTTGTTTGTTTATTATTATTTACTTTATTCCTCCACTTTCATCTACAGTGCATTGTTTACCAGAAAGGGGACGTGTGCTGTACCTGGCTGTAATTGGCCCTCTAGGGAGCAAGTACATTATTTGAATTCTCATGAATGGAGGGTTTCATGGTGTTTAGATGCATTGTTTTGTGTTTGTCACTGTGCAGGATGAGGATAAGTGGAGATAGAACAAAACTGATACAAATTCTGTGACAGGAGCAGCACAGTTATTCATAACACTTATACAAAGGTAGTCATTTGTAGTTATTTGTAGTGATTTTGAAAATCAAGTGAGCTCCCATTCACTGGTGGTGCTGTTTCAATAAGTCAGTGCAAAGTTTAGTGTGATGGTTAGGGTTAGAGTAACGGAAACTATGGCTAAAAGTATTTGTTGATTACGCATTTTGTGCAAAATAAAAAAAAAACTACACAAAGACAAAATATAAACAATTGAAGACAAGAACTATGTCAAAATATTTTGCACTTTTCTATGTCTATGAATAAATACTAAATGATAATGTGAATGACAGATAAATAACCCCTTATTTCTGATATGAAAACAGAAAATCACATGGGACAATTAACAGGAAATGCTCTAAA